>NW_026061654.1:75000-92500 GCF_024217435.2 Syngnathus scovelli
ACCGCCACAAGGCGACAGCCACCATCCCCAAGCGCCACCCCCGACCGCCACCAGCCGACCGCCACAAGGCGACAGCCACCATCCCCAAGCGCCATCCCCGACCGCCACCAGCCGACCGCCACCAGCCGACCGCCACCGGCCGACCGCCACCGGCCGTTCGCGGTGTGCGCCGCCGTTCCCCAAGCACCCTCCGGGACGAAGCCGGAGCCGGAGAATAGCAGCGGCCGTGCGTAAAAGCTGCGGCCGGGCCTCGCGGAAGGTCCCCGGGCAGCGAGCTGCCGAGCCCCGGCCTCCAGCTTCCACCAGATAATAGGACCGGGCGCGCGCAAAAGCTGCGGCCGGGCCTGGCGGAAGGTCCTCGGGCATCCAGCGAGATCACACGGCCCCCACCGGAGGCGGCTAGCGCCTCCGTAGAGTAGTGCCGGCCCGTGGAAGCGGCCGCCCGTCAGCCTGCGTTGCCGCTGGTCGAAAAATGCACTAAGTGCCAAACCCCATTCATTTACAACGGCGTGTCCGCCAGAGGGCGCACTTCCCCCGGCGGACCAGCCGGCGGGGCTCGTTAGAGAGTGTATCCGCCTGGCAGTGCCTCCTGGACGGCCTGTATTCCGGACCGCGACCGCTAACTTACGGGAGCCTAAACGGCCCGCGGACCAGCCGGCGGGTCCTCCGTGAAAGCCTATCCGCCTGGCGGTGCCTCCTGGACGGCCTGGATTCCGGACCGCGACCGCTAACTTACGGGACCCTAAACGGCCCGCGGACCAGCCGGCGGCTCCTCCGTGAAAGCCTATCCGCCTGGCGGTGGCTCCGGGCCGGCCTGGATTCCGGACCGCCACCGCTCACTCGCGGGACCCTAATCGGCCCGCGGACCAGCCGGCGGGACCTCCGTGAAAGCCTATCCGCCTGGCGGTGCCTCCTGGACGGCCTGGATTCCGGACCGCGACCGCTAACTTACGGGACCCTAAACGGCCCGCGGACCAGCCGGCGGCTCCTCCGTGAAAGCCTATCCGCCTGGCGGTGGCTCCGGGCCGGCCTGGATTCCGGACCGCCACCGCTCACTCGCGGGACCCTAATCGGCCCGCGGACCAGCCGGCGGGACCTCCGTGAAAGCCTATCCGCCTGGCGGTGCCTCCTGGCCGGCCTGGATTCCGGACCGCCACCGCTCACTCGCGGGACCCTAATCGGCCCGCGGACCAGCCGGCGGATCCTCCGTGAAAGCCTATCCGCCTTCGCCGGTTCCCCGGCCGGCCACGGGTGGCGAGAATCCGGCCTCCTCGCCCGGAGCGCGCTTCGACTTGGGCGAAAAATGCACCAAGTGCCAAACCCCATTCATTTACAACGGCGTGTCCGCCAGAGGGCGCACTTCCTCCGGCCGGCGGGGCTCGTTAGAGACCGCGTCCGCCTTGGCCGGTTCCCCGGCCGGCCACGGGTGGCGAGAATCCGGCCTCCTCGCCCGGAGCGCGCTTCGACTTGGGCGAAAAATGCACCAAGTGCCAAACCCCATTCATTTACAACGGCGTGTCCGCCAGAGGGCGCACTTCCTCCGGCCGGCGGGGCTCGTTAGAGAGCGCGTCCGCCTTGGCCGGTTCCCCGGCCGGCCACGGGTGGCGAGAATCCGGCCTCCTCGCCCGGAGCGCGCTTCGACTTGGGCGAAAAATGCACCAAGTGCCAAACCCCATTCATTTACAACGGCGTGTCCGCCAGAGGGCGCACTTCCTCCGGCCGGCGGGGCTCGTTAGAGACCGCGTCCGCCTTGGCCGGTTCCCCGGCCGGCCACGGGTGGCGAGAATCCGGCCTCCTCGCCCGGAGCGCGCTTCGACTTGGGCGAAAAATGCACCAAGTGCCAAACCCCATTCATTTACAACGGCGTGTCCGCCAGAGGGCGCACTTCCTCCGGCCGGCGGGGCTCGTTAGAGAGCGCGTCCGCCT
The DNA here is from genome assembly GCF_024217435.2 of Syngnathus scovelli. Classification (NCBI taxonomy): domain Eukaryota; kingdom Metazoa; phylum Chordata; class Actinopteri; order Syngnathiformes; family Syngnathidae; genus Syngnathus; species Syngnathus scovelli. The sequence goes on from NW_026061654.1 coordinate 76,927, forward strand.
TGGCCGGTTCCCCGGCCGGCCACGGGTGGCGAGAATCCGGCCTCCTCGCCCGGAGCGCGCTTCGACTTGGGCGAAAAATGCACCAAGTGCCAAACCCCATTCATTTACAACGGCGTGTCCGCCAGAGGGCGCACTTCCTCCGGCCGGCGGGGCTCGTTAGAGAGCGCGTCCGCCTTCGCCGGTTCCCCGGTCGGCCGCGAACGGCGAAAAGCCGGCCTCTTCCCCCGGAGCCCGGTCGGCGAATTATTATTTATTTATTTATTTATTTTTTTTCCAAAGTGCCAACGGCTCTCGCGCCGCGATGCGTCCGCCTTCGCCGGTTCCCCGGTCGGCCACGAAGTATTGCGCATGATTATACGCGATGTTAATATTTATTTAATTATTAAATAAATACATACATGTGTTTATTAATAATATACGCGATGTTAATATTTATTTAATTATTACCTATATTATGAATAAACTAACGGTGATTTTACACGATTTGACTACATACGTGACCGTGATATAGTGCCGAGGGCTCCCGCGCCGTCACGCGTCCGCCTTGGCAGGGGTCGCCCGCGGCAGCGAGCGTTCGGCTCGCGGGGGTCCGCGGGGTGTTATTAGGGAGTGCGGCAGCCGTGCCGAGGCTCCGGCCGGCCGCCGGAAGTCCGGCGGGGGAGCGTCGGAGCTCCGCGAGGCCGGGGAGCCTCTCGGTAATCACCCGGGGCCGGCGGAGCGTTATTCGGCCGCTCTGCGCGCGCGCGCACGGCCTCCCGGCGGTGCCGGGGGGTGGTGCGCGAGCGCGCCGGCCGCCGGAGGTCCCGCGGAGGAGCGTCGGAGCTCCGCGAGGCCGGGGAGCCTCTCGGTAATCACCCGGGGCCGGCGGAGCGTTATTCGGCCGCTCTGCGCGCGCGCGCACGGCCTCCCGGCGGTGCCGGGGGGTGGTGCGCGAGCGCGCCGGCCGCCGGAGGTCCCGCGGAGGAGCGTCGGAGCTCCGCGAGGCCGGGGAGCCTCTCGGTAATCACCCGGGGCCGGCGGAGCGTTATTCGGCCGCTCTGCGCGCGCGCGCACGGCCTCCCGGCGGTGCCGGGGGGTGGTGCGCGAGCGCGCCGGCCGCCGGAGGTCCCGCGGAGGAGCGTCGGAGCTCCGCGAGGCCGGGGAGCCTCTCGGTAATCACCCGGGGCCGGCGGAGCGTTATTCGGCCGCTCTGCGCGCGCGCGCACGGCCTCCCGGCGGTGCCGGGGGGTGGTGCGCGAGCGCGCCGGCCGCCGGAGGTCCCGCGGAGGAGCGTCGGAGCTCCGCGAGGCCGGGGAGCCTCTCGGTAATCACCCGGGGCCGGCGGAGCGTTATTCGGCCGCTCTGCGCGCGCGCACGGCCTCCCGGCGCCTCCGCGAACCGCCAAAATAAATGTCAAGTGAGCCTACCTTAAGAGAGTCACAGTTACTCCCGCCGTTTACCCGCGCGGAGCGTCATCGCCTCCGCGAACCGTCAAAAATAAATAAATACATGAATGAATAAATGTCAAGTGAGCCTACCTTAAGAGAGTCACAGTTACTCCCGCCGTTTACCCGCGCGGAGCGTCATCGCCTCCGCGAACCGTCAAAAATAAATAAATACATGAATAAATAGTCAAGTGAGCCTACCTTAAGAGAGTCGTAGTTACTCCCGCCGTTCGGCCGCTTAAAGTGCCACGGGAGGCGTAGCAATGCGAGTGAGTGTGCGCCAAGTGCGAGAGGCGGTGTATTTACTCGCCGTGTCCGCGAGAGGGAGGTAACTCCCCGTTGCGACCTCCGGGAGAGCAACGGGCCGCCGAAAACGCTCAGCCGAGGTGCTGGAAGCCTCGGCCGGCTCGCAAAGCGAGGCGCGAGGCACCGGGAGAACCGGCTGGAGGTCCCTCGGAAGCTCAGCGGGCCGTGGAGAAAGCTTAGCCGGGGTGCTGGAAGCCTCGGCCGGCTCACAAAGCGAGGCGCGAGGCACCGGGAGAACCGGCTGCAGGTCCCCTGGAAGCTCAGCGGGCCGTGGAGAAAGCTTAGCCGGGGTGCTGGAAGCCTCGGCCGGCTCACAAAGCGAGGCGCGAGGCACCGGGAGAACCGGCTGGAGGTCCCTCGGAAGCTCAGCGGGCCGTGGAGAAAGCTTAGCCGGGGTGCCGGAAGCCTCGGCCGGCTTAAAATGTGAGGAGGAAACCGGCTGGACGTCTTCTGGAAGATCAGCGGGCCGTGGAAAATGCTAAGCCGAGGTGCTGGTTGTCGAATAAGGCTCCGCCATCTCGTAGAAGGTGCTAATAAAGTTCATATCCGCTCGGCTGGAGGTAATTGGCCAGCGGACCGGCCGGCGGGACCTCCGTGACCGCCTATCCGCCTGCCGGTGGCTGCTGGCCGGCGTGCATTCCGGGCCGCGACCGCTAACTTACGGGACCCTAAATGGCCCGCGGACCAGCTGGCGGGACCTCCGTGACAGCCTACCCGCCTGGCGGTGGCTGCTGGCCGGCGCGGATTCCGGGCCGCGACCGCTAACTTACGGGACCCTAATTGGCCCGCGGACCGGCTGGCGGGACCTCCGTGAAAGCCCATCCGCCTGCCGGTGCCTCCTGGCCGGCGTGGATTCCGGGCCGCAACCGCTAACTTACGGGACCATAAATGGCCCGCGGACCAGCTGGCGGGACCTCCGTGACCGCCTATCCGCCTGGCGGTGCCTCCTGGCCGGCCTGGATTCCGGGCCGCGACCGCTCACCTACGGGACCCTAAATGGCCCGCGGACCAGCCGGCGGGACCTCCGTGACAGCCTACCCGCCTCCCGGTGGCTGCTGGCCGGCGCGGATTCCGGGCCGCGACCGCTAACTTACGGGACCCCAATTGGCCCGCGGACCAGCCGGCGGGACCCCCGTGACCGCCTATCCGCCTTGGCCGGTTCCCCGGCCGGCCACGGATGGCGAGAATCCGGCCTCCTCGCCCGGAGCGCTCGTCGGCTTCGGCGAAAAATGCACTAAGTGCCAAACCCCATTCATTTACAACGGCGTGTCCGCCAGAGGGCGCACTTCCCCCCGCGGACCGGCCGGCGGGACCTCCGTGACCGCCTATCCGCCTGGCGGTGGCTGCGGGCCGGCGCGAATTCCGGGCCGCGACCGCTAACTTACGGGACCCCAATTGGCCCGCGGACCAGCCGGCGGGACCTCCGTGACCGCCTATCCGCCTGCGCTGGTTCCCCGGTCGGCGTGGATTCCGGACCGCGACCGCTAAATTACGGGACCCAAATTGGCCCGCGGACCAGCCGGCGGGACCTCCGTGACCGCCTATCCGCCTCCGCTGGTTCCCCGGTCGGCGTGGATTCCGGACCGCGACCGCTAAATTACGGGACCCAAAATGGCCCGCGGACCAGCCGGCGGGACCTCCGTGACCGCCTATCCGCCTCCGCTGGTTCCCCGGTCGGCGTGGATTCCGGACCGCGACCGCTAAATTACGGGACCCAAATTGGCCCGCGGACCAGCCGGCGGGACCTCCGTGACCGCCTATCCGCCTCCGCTGGTTCCCCGGTCGGCGTGGATTCCGGACCGCGACCGCTAAATTACGGGACCCAAAATGGCCCGCGGACCAGCCGGCGGGACCTCCGTGACCGCCTATCCGCCTCCGCTGGTTCCCCGGTCGGCGTGGATTCCGGACCGCGACCGCTAAATTACGGGACCCAAAATGGCCCGCGGACCAGCCGGCGGGACCTCCGTGACCGCCTATCCGCCTCCGCTGGTTCCCCGGTCGGCGTGGATTCCGGACCGCGACCGCTAAATTACGGGACCCAAATTGGCCCGCGGACCAGCCGGCGGGACCTCCGTGACCGCCTATCCGCCTCCGCTGGTTCCCCGGTCGGCGTGGATTCCGGACCGCGACCGCTAAATTACGGGACCCAAAATGGCCCGCGGACCAGCCGGCGGGACCTCCGTGACCGCCTATCCGCCTCCGCTGGTTCCCCGGTCGGCGTGGATTCCGGACCGCGACCGCTAAATTACGGGACCCAAAATGGCCCGCGGACCAGCCGGCGGGACCTCCGTGACCGCCTATCCGCCTCCGCTGGTTCCCCGGTCGGCGTGGATTCCGGACCGCGACCGCTAAATTACGGGACCCAAAATGGCCCGCGGACCAGCCGGCGGGACCTCCGTGACCGCCTATCCGCCTCCGCTGGTTCCCCGGTCGGCGTGGATTCCGGACCGCGACCGCTAAATTACGGGACCCAAATTGGCCCGCGGACCAGCCGGCGGGACCTCCGTGACCGCCTATCCGCCTCCGCTGGTTCCCCGGTCGGCGTGGATTCCGGACCGCGACCGCTAAATTACGGGACCCAAAATGGCCCGCGGACCAGCCGGCGGGACCTCCGTGACCGCCTATCCGCCTCCGCTGGTTCCCCGGTCGGCGTGGATTCCGGACCGCGACCGCTAAATTACGGGACCCAAAATGGCCCGCGGACCAGCCGGCGGGACCTCCGTGACCGCCTATCCGCCTCCGCTGGTTCCCCGGTCGGCCACAGATGACGAATATTCGGCCTCTCGCTCTGGAAGTCCTGCCGACTTAGCCGAAAATTTTCTAAGTGCCATCGGCTCTCGCTCGGAAAAGTGTCCGCCTCGTCTGGTTCCCCAGCTCGGCCTCAGAATTCGAAAATTCGGCCTCTCTGAGGTACCAGGGGTAGGCTTTATGTACTTGGTCCCCCCACTTAGTGTACTCATCACTTTACCCCCCTTTCGCAAAATATAGTCGGCACGTATGTGCAGAACTGTTTATTTTCATTTTAAAAATTTTCTAAGTGCCAGCGGAAGCTGTCACACGAACTGTCCGAGCTACCACGGTGCCCATCCCGGGCAGTGACGGCAAAAGGCCGATGTGTGTTTGATGGAAGTCTGAATAATTTCTAAGTGCCAACGGCTCAACCGCCGTAAAGTGTCCGCCTCGGCTGGTTCTCCCGGTCGGCCCGAACGAGCGAAAATTCGGCCTCTTCCCCTGGAGGTCCGGAACATTTTGGCGAATATTTTCAAAGTGCCAACGGCTGTTGCGCCGTAACGTGTCCGACCCGGCCGGTTCCTCCGGTCGGCCCGAACGAGCGAAAATTCGGCCTCTTCCCCTGGAGGTCCGGAACATTTTGGCGAATATTTTCAAAGTGCCAACGGCTGCTCCGCCGTAAAGTGTCCGACCCGGCTGGTTCCTCCGGTCGGCCCGAACGAGCGAAAATTCGGCCTCTTCCCCTGGAGGTCCGGACGACTTTGGCGAATATTTTCAAAGTGCCAACGGCTGTTGCGCCGTAACGTGTCCGACCCGGCTGGTTCCTCCGGTCGGCCCGAACGAGCGAAAATTCGGCCTCTTCCCCTGGAGGTCCGGAACATTTTGGCGAATATTTTCAAAGTGCCATCGGCTCTTCCGCCGTAAGGTGTCCGACTCGGCCGGTTCCTCCGGTCGGCCTGAACGAGCGAAAATTCGGCCTCTTCCCCTGGAGGTCCTGTCAAGTTTAACGAATATTTTCTAAGTGCCATCGGCTCTTCCGCCGTAAGGTGTCCGACTCGGCCGGTTCCTCCGGTCGGCCTGAACAAGCGAAAATTCGGCCTCTTCCCCTGGAGGTCCTGTCAAGTTTAACGAATATTTTCTAAGTGCCATCGGCTCTTCCGCCGTAAGGTGTCCGACTCGGCCGGTTCCTCCGGTCGGCCTGAACAAGCGAAAATTCGGCCTCTTCCCCTGGAGGTCCTGTCAAGTTTAACGAATATTTTCTAAGTGCGAACGGCTCTTCCGCCGTAAGGTGTCCGACCCGGCCGGTTCCTCCGGTCGGCCCGAACGAGCGAAAATTCGGCCTCTTCCCCTGGAGGTCCTGTCAAGTTTAACGAATATTTTCTAAGTGCCATCGGCTCTTCCGCCGTAAGGTGTCCGACTCGGCCGGTTCCTCCGGTCGGCCTGAACAAGCGAAAATTCGGCCTCTTCCCCTGGAGGTCCTGTCAAGTTTAACGAATATTTTCTAAGTGCCATCGGCTCTTCCGCCGTAAGGTGTCCGACTCGGCCGGTTCCCCTAGTCGGCCAAATAATGTGACAATTCGGCCTCTCGCTCTGGAAGTCCGGCCAACTTCTGCGAATATTTTCTAAGTGCCATCGGCTCTTCCGCCGTAATGTGTCCGACTCGGCCGGTTCCTCCGGTCGGCCTGAACGAGCGAAAATTCGGCCTCTTCCCCTGGAGGTCCTGTCAAGTTTAACGAATATTTTCTAAGTGCCATCGGCTCTTCCGCCGTAAGGTGTCCGTCTCGGCCGGTTCCTCCGGTCGGCCTGAACGAGCGAAAATTCGGCCTCTTCCCCTGGAGGTCCTGTCAAGTTTAACGAATATTTTCTAAGTGCCATCGGCTCTTCCGCCGTAAGGTGTCCGACTCGGCCGGTTCCTCCGGTCGGCCTGAACAAGCGAAAATTCGGCCTCTTCCCCTGGAGGTCCGTTCAAGTTTAACGAATATTTTCTAAGTGCCATCGGCTCTTCCGCCGTAAGGTGTCCGACTCGGCTGGTTGCCGATGTCGGCCAGAACAAGTGGAAACTCGGCCTCTTCCCCTGGAGGTCAGTTGAAGTTTAACGAATATTTTCAAAGTGCCAACGGCTGCTCCGCCGTAAAGCGTCCGACTCGGCTGGTTCCCGATGTCGGCCAGAACAAGTGAAAATTCGGCCTCTTCCCCTGGAGGTCCGTTCAAGATTAACGAATATTTTCTAAGTGCCAACGGCTGCTCCGCCGTAAAGCGTCCGACTCGGCTGGTTCCCGATGTCGGCCAGAACAAGTGAACATTCGGCCTCTTCCCCTGGAGGTCCGTTCAAGATTAACGAATATCTTCTAAGTGCCAACGGCTCTTGCGCCGAAAAGCGTCCGCCTCGGCTGGTTCCCGATGTCGGCCAGAACAAGTGAAAATTCGGCCTCTTCCCCTGGAGGTCCGTTCAAGATTAACTAATATTTTCTAAGTGCCAACGGCTCTTGCGCCGAAAAGCGTCCGCCTCGGCTGGTTCCCGCGGTCGGACACAAAATGTGTCAATTCGGCCTCTCTGAGGTACCAGGGGTGGGCTTTATGTACTTGGTCCCCCCACTTAGTGTACTCATCACTTTACCCCCCTTTCGCAAAATATAGTCGGCACGTATGTGCAGAACTGTTTATTTTCATTTTAAAAATTGTCTAAGTGCCAGCGGAAGCTGTCACACGAACTGTCCGAGCTACCACGGTGCCCATCCCGGGCAGTGACGGCAAAAGGCCGATGTGTGTTTGATGGAAGTCTGAATAATTTCTAAGTGCCAACGGCTCAACCGCCGTAAAGTGTCCGCCTCGGCCGGTTCTCCCGGTCGGCCCGAACGAGCGAAAATTCGGCCTCTTTCCCTGGAGGTCCGGAACATTTTGGCGAATATTTTCTAAGTGCTAACGGGTGCTCCGCCGTAAAGTGTCCGCCTCGGCTGGTTCCCCCGGTCGGCCAGAACAAGTGAAAATTCGGCCTCTTCCCCTGGAGGTCCGGAACATTTTGGCGAATATTTCCTAAGTGCCAACGGCTCAACCGCCGTAAAGTGTCCGCCTCGGCTGGTTCCTCCGGTCGGCCAGAACGAGTGAAAATTCGGCCACTTCCCCTGGAGGTCCGGAACATTTTGGCGAATATTTCCTAAGTGCCAACGGCTGCTCCGCCGTAAAGTGTCCGCCTCGGCCGGTTCCCCCGGTCGGCCAGAACAAGTGAAAATTCGGCCTCTTCCCCTGGAGGTCCGGAACATTTTGGCGAATATTTCCTAAGTGCCAACGGCTCAACCGCCGTAAAGTGTCCGCCTCGGCTGGTTCCTCCGGTCGGCCAGAACGAGCGAAAATTCGGCCTCTTCCCCTGGAGGTCCGGAACATTTTGGCGAATATTTCCTAAGTGCCAACGGCTGCTCCGCCGTAAAGTGTCCGCCTCGGCCGGTTCCCCCGGTCGGCCAGAACAAGTGAAAATCCGGCCTCTTCCCCTGGAAGTCCGGCCGAGTTAAGGCAAATATTTCCTAAGTGCCAACGGCTGTTCCGCCGTAAAGGGTCCGACTCGGCTGGTTCCCGATGTCGGCCAGAACAAGTGAAAAATCGGCCTCTTCCCCTGGAAGTCCGGCCGAGTTCGGCGAATATTTCCTAAGTGCCAACGGCTGTTCCGCCGTAAAGAGTCCGACTCGGCTGGTTCCCGATGTCGGCCAGAACAAGTGAAAATCCGGCCTCTTCCCCTGGAAGTCCGGCCGAGTTAAGGCAAATATTTCCTAAGTGCCAACGGCTGCTCAGCCTTAAAGTGTCCGACTCGGCTGGTTCCCGATGTCGGCCAGAACAAGTGAAAATCCGGCCTCTTCCCCTGGAAGTCCGGCCGAGTTAAGGCAAATATTTCCTAAGTGCCAACGGCTGCTCAGCCTTAAAGTGTCCGACTCGGCTGGTTCCCGATGTCGGCCAGAACAAGTGAAAATCCGGCCTCTTCCCCTGGAAGTCCGGCCGAGTTAAGGCAAATATTTCCTAAGTGCCAACGGCTGCTCCGCCGTAAAGTGTCCGCCTCGGCCGGTTCCCCCGGTCGGCCAGAACAAGTGAAAATCCGGCCTCTTCCCCTGGAAGTCCGGCCGAGTTAAGGCAAATATTTCCTAAGTGCCAACGGCTGTTCCGCCGTAAAGGGTCCGACTCGGCTGGTTCCCGATGTCGGCCAGAACAAGTGAAAAATCGGCCTCTTCCCCTGGAAGTCCGGCCGAGTTCGGCGAATATTTCCTAAGTGCCAACGGCTGTTCCGCCGTAAAGAGTCCGACTCGGCTGGTTCCCCCGGTCGGCCAGAACAAGTGAAAAATCGGCCTCTTCCCCTGGAAGTCCGGCCGAGTTAAGGCAAATATTTCCTAAGTGCCAACGGCTGTTCCGCCGTAAAGAGTCCGACTCGGCTGGTTCCCGATGTCGGCCAGAACAAGTGAAAATCCGGCCTCTTCCCCTGGAAGTCCGGCCGAGTTAAGGCAAATATTTCCTAAGTGCCAACGGCTGCTCAGCCTTAAAGTGTCCGACTCGGCTGGTTCCCGATGTCGGCCAGAACAAGTGAAAATCCGGCCTCTTCCCCTGGAAGTCCGGCCGAGTTAAGGCAAATATTTCCTAAGTGCCAACGGCTGCTCAGCCTTAAAGTGTCCGACTCGGCTGGTTCCCGATGTCGGCCAGAACAAGTGAAAATCCGGCCTCTTCCCCTGGAAGTCCGGCCGAGTTAAGGCAAATATTTCCTAAGTGCCAACGGCTGCTCCGCCGTAAAGTGTCCGCCTCGGCCGGTTCCCCCGGTCGGCCAGAACAAGTGAAAATCCGGCCTCTTCCCCTGGAAGTCCGGCCGAGTTAAGGCAAATATTTCCTAAGTGCCAACGGCTGTTCCGCCGTAAAGGGTCCGACTCGGCTGGTTCCCGATGTCGGCCAGAACAAGTGAAAAATCGGCCTCTTCCCCTGGAAGTCCGGCCGAGTTCGGCGAATATTTCCTAAGTGCCAACGGCTGTTCCGCCGTAAAGAGTCCGACTCGGCTGGTTCCCCCGGTCGGCCAGAACAAGTGAAAAATCGGCCTCTTCCCCTGGAAGTCCGGCCGAGTTAAGGCAAATATTTCCTAAGTGCCAACGGCTGTTCCGCCGTAAAGGGTCCGACTCGGCTGGTTCCCGATGTCGGCCAGAACAAGTGAAAATCCGGCCTCTTCCCCTGGAAGTCCGGCCGAGTTAAGGCAAATATTTCCTAAGTGCCAACGGCTGCTCAGCCTTAAAGTGTCCGACTCGGCTGGTTCCCGATGTCGGCCAGAACAAGTGAAAATCCGGCCTCTTCCCCTGGAAGTCCGGCCGAGTTAAGGCAAATATTTCCTAAGTGCCAACGGCTGCTCAGCCTTAAAGTGTCCGACTCGGCTGGTTCCCGATGTCGGCCAGAACAAGTGAAAATCCGGCCTCTTCCCCTGGAAGTCCGGCCGAGTTAAGGCAAATATTTCCTAAGTGCCAACGGCTGCTCCGCCGTAAAGTGTCCGCCTCGGCCGGTTCCCCCGGTCGGCCAGAACAAGTGAAAATCCGGCCTCTTCCCCTGGAAGTCCGGCCGAGTTAAGGCAAATATTTCCAAAGTGCCAACGGCTGTTCCGCCGTAAAGGGTCCGACTCGGCTGGTTCCCGATGTCGGCCAGAACAAGTGAAAAATCGGCCTCTTCCCCTGGAAGTCCGGCCGAGTTCGGCGAATATTTCCTAAGTGCCAACGGCTGTTCCGCCGTAAAGAGTCCGACTCGGCTGGTTCCCCCGGTCGGCCAGAACAAGTGAAAAATCGGCCTCTTCCCCTGGAAGTCCGGCCGAGTTAAGGCAAATATTTCCTAAGTGCCAACGGCTGTTCCGCCGTAAAGAGTCCGACTCGGCTGGTTCCCGATGTCGGCCAGAACAAGTGAAAATCCGGCCTCTTCCCCTGGAAGTCCGGCCGAGTTAAGGCAAATATTTCCTAAGTGCCAACGGCTGCTCAGCCTTAAAGGTCCCGACTCGGCTGGTTCCCGATGTCGGCCAGAACAAGTGACAATTCGGCCTCTTCCCCTGGAGGTCTTTTCAAGTTTAACGAATATTTTCTAAGTGCCAACGGCTGCTCCGCCTTAAAGCGTCCGACTCGGCTGGTTCCCGATGTCGGCCAGAACAAGTGAAAATTCGGCCTCTTCCCCTGGAGGTCTTTTCAAGTTTAACGAATATTTTCTAAGTGCCAACGGCTGCTCCGCCTTAAAGCGTCCGACTCGGCTGGTTCCCGATGTCGGCCAGAACAGGTGAAAATTCGGCCTCTTCCCCTGGAGGTCCGTTCAAGTTTGGGGAATATTTTCTAAGTGCCAACAGCTGCTCCGCCTTAAAGCGTCCGACTCGGCTGGTTCCCGATGTCGGGCAGAACAAGTGAAAATTCGGCCTCTTCCCCTGGAGGTCCGTTCAAGTTTGGCGAATATTTTCTAAGTGCCAACGGCTGCTCCGCCTTAAAGCGTCCGACTCGGCTGGTTCCCGATGTCGGGCAGAACAAGTGACAATTCGGCCTCTTCCCCTGGAAGTCCGGCCGAGTTTGGCGAATATTTTCTAAGTGCCAACGGCTGCTCCGCCGTAAAGAGTCCGACTCGGCTGGTTCCCGATGTCGGCCAGAAAAAGTGACAATTCGGCCTCTTCCCCTGGAGGTCCTTTGAAGTTTAGCGAATATTTTCTAAGTGCCAACGGCTCTTGCGCCGAAAAGCGTCCGCCTCGGCTGGTTCCCGCGGTCGGCCGTAATAGGCGAAAATTCGGCCTCTTCCCCTGGAGCGACCTCCAAATTTGGGCGAAATTTTTTCTAAGTGCCTAAAGGTACCAGGGGTTTGGGTACCAGGGGTGCATTACCAACTGGTCTTTTGTCAACCCATGTACTTTTTCTAGAGTACATGGGTTGGTCCCCCCACTTAGTGTACTCATCACTTTACCCCCCTTTCGCAAAATATAGTCAGAACGAGCATGGGGGACGCAATTGTTTTCCATGCAAATCAATTGGGCCTGGTCCGAGCGCTGGTAACGGCCGCCAGCAAGCGTCCCCTGCTCGGATAGCAGAACTGAAGAAGGCACGGCACTTCCAGAGAGAGAGAGAAAATTTTCTAAGTGCCACATTTCTCAAAAATTTTCAAAGTGCCACATTTCTCAAAAAATTTCTAAGTGCCACATTTCTCAAAAAATTTCTAAGTGCCACATCTCTCAAAAAATTTCAAAGTGCCACATCTCTCAAAAACTTTCAAAGTGCCACATCTCTGAAAAACTTTCTAAGTGCCACGGCACGGCTGTGAAATATTCAAAGTCCTACAGGCATTGGCAGAATGCGCGGACGGCCGTCTGCTCCCGGCGGCCGCCGCGAAGCTACTACCCCCTCCCGGGGACGGCTGTCTGCTCCCGGCAGCCGTCCTTACCCCCCTCCCCCGTTTGCACCGCCTGAAGTTAGACCCGCCTTGGTAGGGCCCCCACCGGCCCCGGCTCGCCGGCGTTGGGTGGACGGTTCCTGCCCACTTGCGGGTCCCGGTCGCTTGGCAACCGACCGGGGAGGACCAGCCGCCTCCTTAAACACAGGCTGGAAGGGAAATCCGGTCAAGCTACGGAGGACCGGCCGCCTCCTTAAACACAGGCCGGAAGGGAAATCCGATCAAGCTACGGAGGACCGGTCGCCTCCCTAAACACAGGCCGGGCAAAAATCTGCGAATGGGCCCGTCAAGGGTAGTGGGTCATCCAAGGTGGGAGGTACCGGCCGCCTCCCTAAACACAGGCCGGGCAAAAATCTGCGAATGGGCCCGTCAAGGGTAGTGGGTCATCCAAGGTGGGAGGTACCGGCCGCCTCCTTAAACACAGGCCGGGCAAAAATCTGCGAATGGCCCGTCAAGGGTAGAAGGTCATCCAAGGAGGGAGGTACCGGCCGCCTCCTTAAACACAGGCCGGGCAAAAATCTGCGAATGGCCCGTCAAGGGTTGTTGGTCATCCAAGGAGGGAGGTACCGGCCGCCTCCTTAAACACAGGCCGGGCAAAAATCTGCGAATGGCCCGTCAAGGGTTGTTGGTCATCCAAGGAGGGAGGTACCGGCCGCCTCCTTAAACACAGGCCGGGCAAAAATCTGCGAACGGCCCGTCAAGGGTTCTGTCTCATCCAAGAAAGGGGTACCGGCCGCCTCAGAGGCCGGAGCGAAGGGGGCGAAAGGCTGTCGATGGGGAAGGATCGGGGCCACGGCTAATCTAGCGATGCCCGCGTCGGGCGGTCACTCCGACGAATGAGCGGGGCCGAATCCGGCGCGAGGCGGCCTTCAGGCACGTGGTTCGAGACGACCTCACCCGGCTCTAGCCCGGAGGATCGGAGGCAACGGCCGTCTCCTTAAGCTAAGGCCGGACGAAAATCTGCGGATGCGGTCCATCCAAGGCAGACGGAGGTACCGGCCGCCTCGGTAAATAAAGCCCGGGCAAAAATCTGCGAACGGCCCGTCAAGGGTTCTGTCTCATCCAAGAAAGGGGTACCGGCCGCCTCAGAGGCCGGAGCGAAGGGGGCGAAAGGCTGTCGATGGGGAAGGATCGGGGCCACGGCTAATCTAGCGATGCCCGCGTCGGGCGGTCACTCCGACGAATGAGCGGGGCCGAATCCGGCGTAGGCGGCCTTCAGGCACGTGGTTCGAGACGACCTCACCCGGCTCTAGCCCGGAGCGAATATCATCTCCAAGGTGTGGAGGCAACGGCCGTCTCCTTAAGCTAAGGCCGGACGAAAATCTGCGGATGCGGTCCATCCAAGGCAGACGGAGGTACCGGCCGCCTCGGTAAATAAAGCCCGGGCAAAAATCTGCGAACGGCCCGTCAAGGGTTCTGTCTCATCCAAGAAAGGGGTACCGGCCGCCTCAGAGGCCGGAGCGAAGGGGGCGAAAGGCTGTCGATGGGGAAGGATCGGGGCCACGGCTAATCTAGCGATGCCCGCGTCGGGCGGTCACTCCGACGAATGAGCGGGGCCGAATCCGGCGTAGGCGGCCTTCAGGCACGTGGTTCGAGACGACCTCACCCGGCTCTAGCCCGGAGGATCGGAGGCAACGGCCGTCTCCTTAAGCTAAGGCCGGACGAAAATCTGCGGATGCGGTCCATCCAAGGCAGACGGAGGTACCGGCCGCCTCGGTAAACAGAGGCCGGGCAAAAATCTGCGAACGGTCCGTCAAGGATTCTGTCTCATCCAAGAAAGGGGGTACCGGCCGCCTTACTAACAGGCCGGAGCACAGGGGGCGAAAGGCTGTCGATGGGGAAGGATCGGGGCCACGGCTAATCTAGCGATGCCCGCGTCGGGCGGTCACTCCGACGAATGAGCGGGGCCGAATCCGGCGTAGGCGGCCTTCAGGCACGTGGTTCGAGACGACCTCACCCGGCTCTAGCCCGGAGGATCGGAGGCAACGGCCGTCTCCTTAAGCTAAGGCCGGACGAAAATCTGCGGATGCGGTCCATCCAAGGCAGACGGAGGTACCGGCCGCCTCGGTAAACAAAGCCCGGGCAAAAATCTGCGAACGGCCCGTCAAGGGTTCTGGCTCATCCAAGAAAGGGGTACCGGCCGCCTCAGAGGCCGGAGCGAAGGGGGCGAAAGGCTGTCGATGGGGAAGGATCGGGGCCACGGCTAATCTAGCGATGCCCGCGTCGGGCGGTCACTCCGACGAATGAGCGGGGCCGAATCCGGCGCGAGGCGGCCTTCAGGCACGTGGTTCGAGACGACCTCACCCGGCTCTAGCCCGGAGCGAATATCATCTCCAAGGTGTGGAGGCAACGGCCGTCTCCTTAAGCTAAGGCCGGACGAAAATCTGCGGATGCGGTCCATCCAAGGCAGACGGAGGTACCGGCCGCCTCGGTAAACAGAGGCCGGGCGAAAATCTGCGAATGGTCCGTTAAGGATTCTCTCTCATCCAAGGAAGGGGTACCGGCCGCCTCTATTAACAGGCCGGAGCACAAGGGGGCGAAAGGCTGTCGATGGGGAAGGATCGGGGCCACGGCTAATCTAGCGATGCCCGCGTCGGGCGGTCACTCCGACGAATGAGCGGGGCCGAATCCGGCGCGAGGCGGCCTTCAGGCACGTGGTTCGAGACGACCTCACCCGGCTCTAGCCCGGAGCGAATATCATCTCCAAGGTGTGGAGGCAACGGCCGTCTCCTTAAGCTAAGGCCGGACGAAAATCTGCGGATGCGGTCCATCCAAGGCAGACGGAGGTACCGGCCGCCTCGGTAAACAGAGGCCGGGCGAAAATCTGCGAATGGTCCGTTAAGGATTCTCTCTCATCCAAGGAAGGGGTACCGGCCGCCTCTATTAACAGGCCGGAGCACAAGGGGGCGAAAGGCTGTCGATGGGGAAGGATCGGGGCCACGGCTAATCTAGCGATGCCCGCGTCGGGCGGTCACTCCGACGAATGAGCGGGGCCGAATCCGGCGCGAGGCGGCCTTCAGGCACGTGGTTCGAGACGACCTCACCCGGCTCTAGCCCGGAGCGAAAAACACTCTTATAACCTGACCGACATGCGCCCATGACCCGCCTTGGTAGGGCCCCCACCGGCCCCGGCTACCGCCGGCGTTGGGTGGACGGTTCCTCCCCACTTGCGGGTCGCACTCCAGCGCTACGGCCGCCGCGCGAGCGCGCGCCCCGCGCCGCCCGCGCAGGCCTAGCGCGAACCGTACGGCAGCGAAACCGAGACGCCCCGGCTCAACCTCACCCAGAGGCCATCCACGGAGGCCGAGCGCGCGATCCGACTTGCGGCACGCCACGTGGGCGTCCGCCGGCCGCGCCGGTCGACCGCGAAACCGATTTCTCAAAGACCAAGCCCGAGTCCCAACCTCCGCACATATCCGCACACGCCTTCCCGACCACCGCGAAGCGGGAGGCGTCTATCGTGGCCGCCGGGGCGTATGACCCCTCCGCGTGAGGCGTGCGGGCTCGGGGGGGCCGCAACGACCGAGTCTGACTCGGACGGGGCGCAGCTTCCCTCCCGGTCGCAGCATCAGCGCCGAACGCGCGACGTCACCAGCCCCCCGGAACGGTTCGTCGGGAGCGCGGCAATGGCCCACATCTCACCTCGCCAGCCGGCCGCAGCGGGCCGCGCCGAACCGAGTCTGACTCGGGGTGCGCACAGT
>NW_026061654.1:102500-117500 GCF_024217435.2 Syngnathus scovelli
AAAAATTTCTCCAGCGGCGGGCCCCTGGCCTAAACTTCCTCCGGCCCGCGCAACACGCACTTTCCGTCGGACACGGACGGAGGCAACGTCCCCCTCCTGCGGTGACAAAAAAAAATCCACCCCTGGTACCTAAAAATTTCTCCAGCGGCGGGCCCCTGGCCTAAATTTTCTCCGGCCCGCGCAACACGCACTTTGCGCCGGACGCCGGTCCCAAACCACCACCGCCGACCGCCACAAGGCGACAGCCACCATCCCCGACCGCCACCCCCCGACCGCCACCAGCCGACCGCCACAAGGCGACAGCCACCATCCCCAAGCGCCATCCCCGACCGCCACCAGCCGACCGCCACAAGGCGACAGCCACCATCCCCAAGCGCCACCCCCGACCGCCACCAGCCGACCGCCACAAGGCGACAGCCACCATCCCCAAGCGCCATCCCCGACCGCCACCAGCCGACCGCCACAAGGCGACAGCCACCATCCCCAAGCGCCACCCCCGACCGCCACCAGCCGACCGCCACAAGGCGACAGCCACCATCCCCAAGCGCCATCCCCGACCGCCACCCCCCGACCGCCACCAGCCGACCGCCACCAGCCGACCGCCACAAGGCGACAGCCACCATCCCCAAGCGCCACCCCCGACCGCCACCAGCCGACCGCCACCAGCCGACCGCCACAAGGCGACAGCCACCATCCCCAAGCGCCATCCCCGACCGCCACCACCCGACCGCCACCAGCCGACCGCCACCAGCCGACCGCCACAAGGCGACAGCCACCATCCCCAAGCGCCATCCCCGACCGCCACAAGGCGACCGCCACCAGCCGACCGCCACAAGGCGACAGCCACCATCCCCAAGCGCCACCAGCCGACCGCCACCAGCCGACCGCCACAAGGCGACAGCCACCATCCCCAAGCGCCACCCCCGACCGCCACCCCCCGACCGCCACCAGCCGACCGCCACAAGGCGACCGCCACAAGGCGACAGCCACCATCCCCAAGCGCCACCCCCGACCGCCACCCCCCGACCGCCACCAGCCGACCGCCACAAGGCGACAGCCACCATCCCCAAGCGCCATCCCCGACCGCCACCCCCCGACCGCCACAAGGCGACCGCCACCAGCCGACCGCCACAAGGCGACAGCCACCATCCCCAAGCGCCACCCCCGACCGCCGCCCCCCGACCGCCCCAAGGCGACCGCCACCAGCCGACCGCCACAAGGCGACAGCCACCATCCCCAAGCGCCATCCCCGACCGCCACCAGCCGACCGCCACCAGCCGACCGCCACAAGGCGACAGCCACCATCCCCAAGCGCCATCCCCGACCGCCACCAGCCGACCGCCACAAGGCGACAGCCACCATCCCCAAGCGCCATCCCCGACCGCCACCAGCCGACCGCCACCAGCCGACCGCCACCAGCCGACCGCCACAAGGCGACAGCCACCATCCCCAAGCGCCACCCCCGACCGCCACCAGCCGACCGCCACAAGGCGACAGCCACCATCCCCAAGCGCCATCCCCGACCGCCACCAGCCGACCGCCACAAGGCGACAGCCACCATCCCCAAGCGCCACCCCCGACCGCCACCAGCCGACCGCCACCAGCCGACCGCCACAAGGCGACAGCCACCATCCCCAAGCGCCACCCCCGACCGCCACCAGCCGACCGCCACCAGCCGACCGCCACAAGGCGACAGCCACCATCCCCAAGCGCCATCCCCGACCGCCACCACCCGACCGCCACCAGCCGACCGCCACCAGCCGACCGCCACCAGCCGACCGCCACAAGGCGACAGCCACCATCCCCAAGCGCCACCCCCGACCGCCACCAGCCGACCGCCACAAGGCGACAGCCACCATCCCCAAGCGCCATCCCCGACCGCCACCAGCCGACCGCCACCAGCCGACCGCCACCGGCCGACCGCCACCGGCCGTTCGCGGTGTGCGCCGCCGTTCCCCAAGCACCCTCCGGGACGAAGCCGGAGCCGGAGAATAGCAGCGGCCGTGCGTAAAAGCTGCGGCCGGGCCTCGCGGAAGGTCCCCGGGCAGCGAGCTGCCGAGCCCCGGCCTCCAGCTTCCACCAGATAATAGGACCGGGCGCGCGCAAAAGCTGCGGCCGGGCCTGGCGGAAGGTCCTCGGGCATCCAGCGAGATCACACGGCCCCCACCGGAGGCGGCTAGCGCCTCCGTAGAGTAGTGCCGGCCCGTGGAAGCGGCCGCCCGTCAGCCTGCGTTGCCGCTGGTCGAAAAATGCACTAAGTGCCAAACCCCATTCATTTACAACGGCGTGTCCGCCAGAGGGCGCACTTCCCCCGGCGGACCAGCCGGCGGGGCTCGTTAGAGAGTGTATCCGCCTGGCAGTGCCTCCTGGACGGCCTGTATTCCGGACCGCGACCGCTAACTTACGGGAGCCTAAACGGCCCGCGGACCAGCCGGCGGGTCCTCCGTGAAAGCCTATCCGCCTGGCGGTGCCTCCTGGACGGCCTGGATTCCGGACCGCGACCGCTAACTTACGGGACCCTAAACGGCCCGCGGACCAGCCGGCGGCTCCTCCGTGAAAGCCTATCCGCCTGGCGGTGGCTCCGGGCCGGCCTGGATTCCGGACCGCCACCGCTCACTCGCGGGACCCTAATCGGCCCGCGGACCAGCCGGCGGGACCTCCGTGAAAGCCTATCCGCCTGGCGGTGCCTCCTGGACGGCCTGGATTCCGGACCGCGACCGCTAACTTACGGGACCCTAAACGGCCCGCGGACCAGCCGGCGGCTCCTCCGTGAAAGCCTATCCGCCTGGCGGTGGCTCCGGGCCGGCCTGGATTCCGGACCGCCACCGCTCACTCGCGGGACCCTAATCGGCCCGCGGACCAGCCGGCGGGACCTCCGTGAAAGCCTATCCGCCTGGCGGTGCCTCCTGGCCGGCCTGGATTCCGGACCGCCACCGCTCACTCGCGGGACCCTAATCGGCCCGCGGACCAGCCGGCGGATCCTCCGTGAAAGCCTATCCGCCTTCGCCGGTTCCCCGGCCGGCCACGGGTGGCGAGAATCCGGCCTCCTCGCCCGGAGCGCGCTTCGACTTGGGCGAAAAATGCACCAAGTGCCAAACCCCATTCATTTACAACGGCGTGTCCGCCAGAGGGCGCACTTCCTCCGGCCGGCGGGGCTCGTTAGAGACCGCGTCCGCCTTGGCCGGTTCCCCGGCCGGCCACGGGTGGCGAGAATCCGGCCTCCTCGCCCGGAGCGCGCTTCGACTTGGGCGAAAAATGCACCAAGTGCCAAACCCCATTCATTTACAACGGCGTGTCCGCCAGAGGGCGCACTTCCTCCGGCCGGCGGGGCTCGTTAGAGAGCGCGTCCGCCTTGGCCGGTTCCCCGGCCGGCCACGGGTGGCGAGAATCCGGCCTCCTCGCCCGGAGCGCGCTTCGACTTGGGCGAAAAATGCACCAAGTGCCAAACCCCATTCATTTACAACGGCGTGTCCGCCAGAGGGCGCACTTCCTCCGGCCGGCGGGGCTCGTTAGAGAGCGCGTCCGCCTTCGCCGGTTCCCCGGTCGGCCGCGAACGGCGAAAAGCCGGCCTCTTCCCCCGGAGCCCGGTCGGCGAATTATTATTTATTTATTTATTTATTTTTTTTCCAAAGTGCCAACGGCTCTCGCGCCGCGATGCGTCCGCCTTCGCCGGTTCCCCGGTCGGCCACGAAGTATTGCGCATGATTATACGCGATGTTAATATTTATTTAATTATTAAATAAATACATACATGTGTTTATTAATAATATACGCGATGTTAATATTTATTTAATTATTACCTATATTATGAATAAACTAACGGTGATTTTACACGATTTGACTACATACGTGACCGTGATATAGTGCCGAGGGCTCCCGCGCCGTCACGCGTCCGCCTTGGCAGGGGTCGCCCGCGGCAGCGAGCGTTCGGCTCGCGGGGGTCCGCGGGGTGTTATTAGGGAGTGCGGCAGCCGTGCCGAGGCTCCGGCCGGCCGCCGGAAGTCCGGCGGGGGAGCGTCGGAGCTCCGCGAGGCCGGCCGGGGAGCCTCTTAGTCATCGCCCGCGCTCGCGGTGGTCCCGGTCGCTTAAAGTGCCACGGGAGGCGTAGCGATGCCAGTGAGTGTGCGCCAAGTGCGAGAGGCGGTGCATTTACGCGCCGTGTCCGCGAGAGGGAGGCAATTCCCCGTTGCGACCTCCGGGAGATCAGCGGGCCGTTCAAATCGCTTAGCCGGGGTGCCGGGAGCCTCCTCGGGCGTCGAGTTAGGAGGGGGGCGCGCGGAGAACCGGCCGGAGGTCCCCTGGAAGCTCAGCGGGCCGTGGGAAACGCTTGGCCGGGGTGCCGGGAGCCTCGGCCGGCTTAAAAGTGAGGAGGAAAGCGCGCGGAGAACCGGCCGGAGGTCCCCTGGAAACTCAGCGGGACGTGGGAAAAAGCTCAGCCGGGGTGCCGGAAGCCTCGGCCGGCTTAAAACGTGAGGAGGAAAGCACCGGGAGAACCGGCTGGAGGTCTTCTGGAAGCTCAGCGGGCCGTGGAGAAAGCTTAGCCGGGGTGCCGGAAGCCTCGGCCGGCTTAAAATGTGAGGAGGAAACCGGCTGGACGTCTTCTGGAAGATCAGCGGGCCGTGGAAAATGCTAAGCCGAGGTGCTGGTTGTCGAATAAGGCTCCGCCATCTCGTAGAAGGTGCTAATAAAGTTCATATCCGCTCGGCTGGAGGTAATTGGCCAGCGGACCGGCCGCCGGGACCTCCGTGACCGCCTATCCGCCTGGCGGTGCCTCCTGGCCGGCGTGCATTCCGGGCCGCGACCGCTCACTTACGGGACCCTGATTGGCCCGCGGACCGGCCGGCGGGACCTCCGTGACAGCCTACCCGCCTGGCGGTGGCTGCTGGCCGGCGCGGATTCCGGGCCGCGACCGCTAACTTACGGGACCCTAATTGGCCCGCGGACCAGCTGGCGGGACCTCCGTGACAGCCTACCCGCCTGGCGGTGGCTGCTGGCCGGCGCGGATTCCGGGCCGCGACCGCTAACTTACGGGACCCTAATTGGCCCGCGGACCAGCTGGCGGGACCTCCGTGAAAGCCCATCCGCCTGCCGGTGCCTCCTGGCCGGCGTGGATTCCGGGCCGCGACCGCTAACTTACGGGACCATAAATGGCCCGCGGACCAGCTGGCGGGACCTCCGTGACCGCCTATCCGCCTGGCGGTGCCTCCTGGCCGGCCTGGATTCCGGGCCGCGACCGCTCACCTACGGGACCCTAAATGGCCCGCGGACCAGCCGGCGGGACCTCCGTGACAGCCTACCCGCCTCCCGGTGGCTGCTGGCCGGCGCGGATTCCGGGCCGCGACCGCTAACTTACGGGACCCCAATTGGCCCGCGGACCAGCCGGCGGGACCCCCGTGACCGCCTATCCGCCTTGGCCGGTTCCCCGGCCGGCCACGGATGGCGAGAATCCGGCCTCCTCGCCCGGAGCGCTCGTCGGCTTCGGCGAAAAATGCACTAAGTGCCAAACCCCATTCATTTACAATGGCGTGTCCGCCAGAGGGCGCAGTTCCCCCCGCGGACCGGCCGGCGGGACCTCCGTGACAGCCTATCCGCCTGGCGGTGGCTGCGGGCCGGCGCGAATTCCGGGCCGCGACCGCTAACTTACGGGACCCCGATTGGCCCGCGGACCAGCCGGCGGGACCTCCGTGACCGCCTATCCGCCTGCGCTGGTTCCCCGGCCGGCGCGAATTCCGGGCCGCGACCGCTAACTTACGGGACCCCGATTGGCCCGCGGACCAGCCGGCGGGACCTCCGTGACCGCCTATCCGCCTGCGCTGGTTCCCCGGCCGGCGCGAATTCCGGGCCGCGACCGCTAACTTACGGGACCCCGATTGGCCCGCGGACCAGCCGGCGGGACCTCCGTGACCGCCTATCCGCCTGCGCTGGTTCCCCGGCCGGCGCGAATTCCGGGCCGCGACCGCTAACTTACGGGACCCCAATTGGCCCGCGGACCAGCCGGCGGGACCTCCGTGACCGCCTATCCGCCTCCGCTGGTTCCCCCCTCGGCGTGGATTCCGGACCGCGACCGCTAAATTACGGGACCCAAATTGGCCCGCGGACCAGCCGGCGGGACCTCCGTGACCGCCTATCCGCCTTCGCTGGTTCCCCGGTCGGCCACAGATGACGAATATTCGGCCTCTCGCTCTGGAAGTCCTGCCGACTTAGCCGAAAATTTTCTAAGTGCCATCGGCTCTCGCTCGGAAAAGTGTCCGCCTCGTCTGGTTCCCCAGCTCGGCCTCAGAATTCGAAAATTCGGCCTCTCTGAGGTACCAGGGGTAGGCTTTATGTACTTGGTCCCCCCAGTTAGTGTACTCATCACTTTACCCCCCTTTCGCAAAATATAGTCGGCACGTATGTGCAGAACTGTTTATTTTCATTTTAAAAATTTTCTAAGTGCCAGCGGAAGCTGTCACACGAACTGTCCGAGCTACCACGGTGCCCATCCCGGGCAGTGACGGCAAAAGGCCGATGTGTGTTTGATGGAAGTCTGAATAATTTCTAAGTGCCAACGGCTCAACCGCCGTAAAGTGTCCGCCTCGGCTGGTTCTCCCGGTCGGCCCGAACGAGCGAAAATTCGGCCTCTTCCCCTGGAGGTCCGGAACATTTGGCGAATATTTTCAAAGTGCCAACGGCTGTTCCGCCGTAACGTGTCCGACCCGGCTGGTTCCTCCGGTCGGCCCGAACGAGCGAAAATTCGGCCTCTTCCCCTGGAGGTCCGGAACATTTTGGCGAATATTTTCAAAGTGCCAACGGCTGTTGCGCCGTAACGTGTCCGACCCGGCCGGTTCCTCCGGTCGGCCCGAACGAGCGAAAATTCGGCCTCTTCCCCTGGAGGTCCGGAACATTTTGGCGAATATTTTCAAAGTGCCAACGGCCGTTCCGCCGTAAAGTGTCCTACCCGGCTGGTTCCTTCGGTCGGCCCGAACGAGCGAAAATTCGGCCTCTTCCCCTGGAGGTCCGGAACATTTTGGCGAATATTTTCAAAGTGCCAACGGCTGTATCGCCGTAACGTGTCCGACCCGGCTGGTTCCTCCGGTCGGCCCGAACGAGCGAAAATTCGGCCTCTTCCCCTGGAGGTCCGGACGACTTTGGCGAATATTTTCTAAGTGCGAACGGCTGTTGCGCCGTAACGTGTCCGACCCGGCTGGTTCCTCCGGTCGGCCCGAACGAGCGAAAATTCGGCCTCTTCCCCTGGAGGTCCGGAACATTTTGGCGAATATTTTCAAAGTGCCAACGGCTGTTGCGCCGTAACGTGTCCGACCCGGCCGGTTCCTCCGGTCGGCCCGAACGAGCGAAAATTCGGCCTCTTCCCCTGGAGGTCCTGTGAAGTTTAACGAATATTTTCTAAGTGCGAACGGCTCTTCCGCCGTAACGTGTCCGACCCGGCTGGTTCCTCCGGTCGGCCTGAACGAGCGAAAATTCGGCCTCTTCCCCTGGAGGTCCTGTCAAGTTTAACGAATATTTTCTAAGTGCCATCGGCTCTTCCGCCGTAAGGTGTCCGACTCGGCCGGTTCCCCTAGTCGGCCAAATAATGTGACAATTCGGCCTCTCGCTCTGGAAGTCCGGCCAACTTCTGCGAATATTTTCTAAGTGCCATCGGCTCTTCCGCCGTAATGTGTCCGACTCGGCCGGTTCCTCCGGTCGGCCTGAACGAGCGAAAATTCGGCCTCTTCCCCTGGAGGTCCTGTCAAGTTTAACGAATATTTTCTAAGTGCCATCGGCTCTTCCGCCGTAAGGTGTCCGACTCGGCCGGTTCCTCCGGTCGGCCTGAACGAGCGAAAATTCGGCCTCTTCCCCTGGAGGTCCTGTCAAGTTTAACGAATATTTTCTAAGTGCCATCGGCTCTTCCGCCGTAAGGTGTCCGACTCGGCCGGTTCCTCCGGTCGGCCTGAACGAGCGAAAATTCGGCCTCTTCCCCTGGAGGTCCTGTCAAGTTTAACGAATATTTTCTAAGTGCCATCGGCTCTTCCGCCGTAAGGTGTCCGACTCGGCCGGTTCCTCCGGTCGGCCTGAACGAGCGAAAATTCGGCCTCTTCCCCTGGAGGTCCTGTCAAGTTTAACGAATATTTTCTAAGTGCCATCGGCTCTTCCGCCGTAAGGTGTCCGACTCGGCCGGTTCCTCCGGTCGGCCTGAACAAGCGAAAATTCGGCCTCTTCCCCTGGAGGTCCTGTCAAGTTTAACGAATATTTTCTAAGTGCGAACGGCTCTTCCGCCGTAAGGTGTCCGACCCGGCCGGTTCCTCCGGTCGGCTCCGAACGAGCGAAAATTCGGCCTCTTCCCCTGGAGGTCCTGTCAAGTTTAACGAATATTTTCTAAGTGCCATCGGCTCTTCCGCCGTAAGGTGTCCGTCTCGGCCGGTTCCTCCGGTCGGCCTGAACGAGCGAAAATTCGGCCTCTTCCCCTGGAGGTCCTGTCAAGTTTAACGAATATTTTCTAAGTGCCATCGGCTCTTCCGCCGTAAGGTGTCCGACTCGGCCGGTTCCTCCGGTCGGCCTGAACAAGCGAAAATTCGGCCTCTTCCCCTGGAGGTCCGTTCAAGTTTAACGAATATTTTCTAAGTGCCATCGGCTCTTCCGCCGTAAGGTGTCCGACTCGGCTGGTTCCCGATGTCGGCCAGAACAAGTGGAAACTCGGCCTCTTCCCCTGGAGGTCAGTTGAAGTTTAACGAATATTTTCAAAGTGCCAACGGCTGCTCCGCCGTAAAGCGTCCGACTCGGCTGGTTCCCGATGTCGGCCAGAACAAGTGAAAATTCGGCCTCTTCCCCTGGAGGTCCGTTCAAGATTAACGAATATTTTCTAAGTGCCAACGGCTGCTCCGCCGTAAAGCGTCCGACTCGGCTGGTTCCCGATGTCGGCCAGAACAAGTGAACATTCGGCCTCTTCCCCTGGAGGTCCGTTCAAGATTAACGAATATCTTCTAAGTGCCAACGGCTCTTGCGCCGAAAAGCGTCCGCCTGGGCTGGTTCCTGATGTCGGCCAGAACAAGTGAAAATTCGGCCTCTTCCCCTGGAGGTCCGTTCAAGATTAACGAATATTTTCTAAGTGCCAACGGCTCTTGCGCCGAAAAGCGTCCGCCTCGGCTGGTTCCCGCGGTCGGACACAAAATGTGTCAATTCGGCCTCTCTGAGGTACCAGGGGTGGGCTTTATGTACTTGGTCCCCCCACTTAGTGTACTCATCACTTTACCCCCCTTTCGCAAAATATAGTCGGCACGTATGTGCAGAACTGTTTATTTTCATTTTAAAAATTGTCTAAGTGCCAGCGGAAGCTGTCACACGAACTGTCCGAGCTACCACGGTGCCCATCCCGGGCAGTGACGGCAAAAGGCCGATGTGTGTTTATGGAAGTCTGAATAATTTCTAAGTGCCAACGGCTGCTCCGCCGTAAAGTGTCCGCCTCGGCTGGTTCCCTTGGTCGGCCAGAACAAGTGAAAATTCGGCCTCTTCCCCTGGAGGTCCGGAACATTTTGGCGAATATTTCCTAAGTGCCAACGGCTGCTCCGCCGTAAAGTGTCCGCCTCGGCCGGTTCACCCGGTCGGCCAGAACAAGTGAAAATTTGGCCTCTTCCCCTGGAGGTCCGGAACATTTTGGCGAATATTTCCTAAGTGCCAACGGCTGCTCCGCCGTAAAGTGTCCGACTCGGCTGGTTCCCGATGTCGGCCAGAACAAGTGAAAATTCGGCCTCTTCCCCTGGAGGTCCGTTCAAGATTAACGAATATTTCCTAAGTGCCAACGGCTGCTCCGCCGTAAAGCGTCCGACTCGGCTGGTTCCCGATGTCGGCCAGAACAAGTGAAAATTCGGCCTCTTCCCCTGGAGGTCCGTTCAAGATTAACGAATATTTCCTAAGTGCCAACGGCTGCTCCGCCGTAAAGCGTCCGACTCGGCTGGTTCCCGATGTCGGCCAGAACAAGTGAAAAATCGGCCTCTTCCCCTGGAAGTCCGGCCGAGTTAAGGCAAATATTTCCTAAGTGCCAACGGCTGCTCAGCCTTAAAGTGTCCGACTCGGCTGGTTCCCGATGTCGGCCAGAACAAGTGAAAATCCGGCCTCTTCCCCTGGAAGTCCGGCCGAGTTAAGGCAAATATTTCCTAAGTGCCAACGGCTGCTCAGCCTTAAAGTGTCCGACTCGGCTGGTTCCCGATGTCGGCCAGAACAAGTGAAAATCCGGCCTCTTCCCCTGGAAGTCCGGCCGAGTTAAGGCAAATATTTCCTAAGTGCCAACGGCTGCTCAGCCTTAAAGTGTCCGACTCGGCTGGTTCCCGATGTCGGCCAGAACAAGTGAAAATCCGGCCTCTTCCCCTGGAAGTCCGGCCGAGTTAAGGCAAATATTTCCTAAGTGCCAACGGCTGCTCAGCCGTAAAGTGTCCGACTCGGCTGGTTCCCGATGTCGGCCAGAACAAGTGAAAATCCGGCCTCTTCCCCTGGAAGTCCGGCCGAGTTAAGGCAAATATTTCCCAAGTGCCAACGGCTGTTCCGCCGTAAAGGGTCCGACTCGGCTGGTTCCCGATGTCGGCCAGAACAAGTGAAAATCCGGCCTCTTCCCCTGGAAGTCCGGCCGAGTTAAGGCAAATATTTCCTAAGTGCCAACGGCTGTTCCGCCGTAAAGGGTCCGACTCGGCTGGTTCCCGATGTCGGCCAGAACAAGTGAAAAATCGGCCTCTTCCCCTGGAAGTCCGGCCGAGTTCGGCGAATAGTTCCTAAGTGCCAACGGCTGCTCCGCCGTAAAGAGTCCGACTGGGCTGGTTCCCGATGTCGGCCAGAACAAGTGAAAATCCGGCCTCTTCCCCTGGAAGTCCGGCCGAGTTAAGGCAAATATTTCCTAAGTGCCAACGGCTGTTCCGCCGTAAAGGGTCCGACTCGGCTGGTTCCCGATGTCGTCCAGAACAAGTGAAAAATTGGCCTCTTCCCCTGGAAGTCCGGCCGAGTTCGGCGAATATTTCCCAAGTGCCAACGGCTGTTCCGCCGTAAAGAGTCCGACTCGGCTGGTTCCCGATGTCGGCCAGAACAAGTGAAAATTCGGCCTCTTCCCCTGGAGGTCCGTTCAAGTTTGGGGAATATTTTCTAAGTGCCAACGGCTGCTCCGCCTTAAAGCGTCCGACTCGGCTGGTTCCCGATGTCGGCCAGAACAAGTGAAAATCCGGCCTCTTCCCCTGGAAGTCCGGCCGAGTTAAGGCAAATATTTCCTAAGTGCCAACGGCTGCTCAGCCTTAAAGGGCCCGACTCGGCTGGTTCCCGATGTCGGCCAGAACAAGTGACAATTCGGCCTCTTCCCCTGGAGGTCTTTTCAAGTTTAACGAATATTTTCTAAGTGCCAACGGCTGCTCCGCCTTAAAGCGTCCGACTCGGCTGGTTCCCGATGTCGGCCAGAACAAGTGACAATTCGGCCTCTTCCCCTGGAGGTCCTTTCAAGTTTAACGAATATTTTCTAAGTGCCAACGGCTGCTCCGCCTTAAAGAGTCCGACTCGGCTGGTTCCCGATGTCGGCCAGAACAGGTGAAAATTCGGCCTCTTCCCCTGGAGGTCCGTTCAAGTTTGGCGAATATTTTCTAAGTGCCAACGGCTGCTCCGCCTTAAAGTGTCCGACTCGGCTGGTTCCCGATGTCGGGCAGAACAAGTGACAATTCGGCCTCTTCCCCTGGAAGTCCGGCCGAGTTTGGCGAATATTTTCTAAGTGCCAACGGCTGCTCCGCCGTAAAGAGTCCGACTCGGCTGGTTCCCGATGTCGGCCAGAAAAAGTGACAATTCGGCCTCTTCCCCTGGAGGTCCTTTGAAGTTTAGCGAATATTTTCTAAGTGCCAACGGCTCTTGCGCCGAAAAGCGTCCGCCTCGGCTGGTTCCCGCGGTCGGCCGTAATAGGCGAAAATTCGGCCTCTTCCCCTGGAGCGACCTCCAAATTTGGGCGAAATTTTTCTAAGTGCCTAAAGGTACCAGGGGTTTGGGTACCAGGGGTGCAGTACGAACTGGTCTTTTGTCAACCCATGTACTTTTTCTAGAGTACATGGGTTGGTCCCCCCACTTAGTGTACTCATCACTTTACCCCCCTTTCGCAAAATATAGTCAGAACGAGCATGGGGGACGCAATTGTTTTCCATGCAAATCAATTGGGCCTGGTCCGAGCGCTGGTAACGGCCGCCAGCAAGCGTCCCCTGCTCGGATAGCAGAACTGAAGAAGGCACGGCACTTCCAGAGAGAGAGAGAAAATTTTCTAAGTGCCACATTTCTCAAAAATTTTCAAAGTGCCACATCTCTCAAAAAATTTCTAAGTGCCACATCTCTCAAAAACTTTCTAAGTGCCACATCTCTGAAAAACTTTCTAAGTGCCACATCTCTGAAAAAACTTTCTAAGTGCCACGTCTCTGAAAAACTTTCTAAGTGCCACAGCACGGCTGTGAAATATTCAAAGTCCTACAGGCATTGGCAGAATGCGCGGACGGCCGTCTGCTCCCGGCGGCCGCCGCGAAGCTACTACCCCCTCCCGGGGACGGCTGTCTGCTCCCGGCAGCCGTCCTTACCCCCCTCCCCCGTTTGCACCGCCTGAAGTTAGACCCGCCTTGGTAGGGCCCCCACCGGCCCCGGCTCGCCGGCGTTGGGTGGACGGTTCCTGCCCACTTGCGGGTCCCGGTCGCTTGGCAACCGACCGGGGAGGACCAGCCGCCTCCTTAAACACAGGCTGGAAGGGAAATCCGATCAAGCTACGGAGGACCGGCCGCCTCCTTAAACACAGGCCGGAAGGGAAATCCGATCAAGCTACGGAGGACCGGTCGCCTCCCTAAACACAGGCCGGGCAAAAATCTGCGAATGGGCCCGTCAAGGGTAGTGGGTCATCCAAGGAGGGAGGTACCGGCCGCCTCCTTAAACACAGGCCGGGCAAAAATCTGCGAATGGCCCGTCAAGGGTAGAAGGTCATCCAAGGAGGGAGGTACCGGCCGCCTCCTTAAACACAGGCCGGGCAAAAATCTGCGAATGGCCCGTCAAGGGTAGAAGGTCATCCAAGGAGGGAGGTACCGGCCGCCTCCTTAAACACAGGCCGGGCAAAAATCTGCGAATGGCCCGTCAAGGGTAGAAGGTCATCCAAGGAGGGAGGTACCGGCCGCCTCCTTAAACACAGGCCGGGCAAAAATCTGCGAATGGCCCGTCAAGGGTAGAAGGTCATCCAAGGAGGGAGGTACCGGCCGCCTCCTTAAACACAGGCCGGGCAAAAATCTGCGAATGGCCGGTCAAGGGTTGTTGGTCATCCAAGGAGGGAGGTACCGGCCGCCTCCTTAAACACAGGCCGGGCAAAAATCTGCGAACGGCCCGTCAAGGGTTCTGTCTCATCCAAGAAAGGGGTACCGGCCGCCTCAGAGGCCGGAGCGAAGGGGGCGAAAGGCTGTCGATGGGGAAGGATCGGGGCCACGGCTAATCTAGCGATGCCCGCGTCGGGCGGTCACTCCGACGAATGAGCGGGGCCGAATCCGGCGCGAGGCGGCCTTCAGGCACGTGGTTCGAGACGACCTCACCCGGCTCTAGCCCGGAGGATCGGAGGCAACGGCCGTCTCCTTAAGCTAAGGCCGGACGAAAATCTGCGGATGCGGTCCATCCAAGGCAGACGGAGGTACCGGCCGCCTCGGTAAACAAAGCCCGGGCAAAAATCTGCGAACGGCCCGTCAAGGGTTCTGTCTCATCCAAGAAAGGGGTACCGGCCGCCTCAGAGGCCGGAGCGAAGGGGGCGAAAGGCTGTCGATGGGGAAGGATCGGGGCCACGGCTAATCTAGCGATGCCCGCGTCGGGCGGTCACTCCGACGAATGAGCGGGGCCGAATCCGGCGCGAGGCGGCCTTCAGGCACGTGGTTCGAGACGACCTCACCCGGCTCTAGCCCGGAGCGAAAAAAACACTCTTATAACCTGACCGACATGCGCCCATGACCCGCCTTGGTAGGGCCCCCACCGGCCCCGGCTACCGCCGGCGTTGGGTGGACGGTTCCTCCCCACTTGCGGGTCGCACTCCAGCGCTACGGCCGCCGCGCGAGCGCGCGCCCCGCGCCGCCCGCGCAGGCCTAGCGCGAACCGTACGGCAGCGAAACCGAGACGCCCCGGCTCAACCTCACCCAGAGGCCATCCACGGAGGCCGAGCGCGCGATCCGACTTGCGGCACGCCACGTGGGCGTCCGCCGGCCGCGCCGGTCGACCGCGAAACCGATTTCTCAAAGACCAAGCCCGAGTCCCAACCTCCGCACATATCCGCACACGCCTTCCCGACCACCGCGAAGCGGGAGGCGTCTATCGTGGCCGCCGGGGCGTATGACCCCTCCGCGTGAGGCGTGCGGGCTCGGGGGGGCCGCAACGACCGAGTCTGACTCGGACGGGGCGCAGCTTCCCTCCCGGTCGCAGCATCAGCGCCGAACGCGCGACGTCACCAGCCCCCCGGAACGGTTCGTCGGGAGCGCGGCAATGGCCCACATCTCACCTCGCCAGCCGGCCGCAGCGGGCCGCGCCGAACCGAGTCTGACTCGGGGTGCGCACAGTCCCGTCTGGGTCACGGAGGCGACGAGCTGTGACCGCCACCGTCGCCCCTTCGTCCTTCCGGATCCCCCCAGCGCCGGCAAAACTCCGCATCCTGGCCGCATCGCGTGACCGGGCGGGCCGCAACGACCGAGTCTGACTCGGACGGGGCGCAGCTTCCCGCCTCGGGCCATCGCAAAGCGTGCCTCGCGCGGGCAAAGTCGCCGGCGCAGCGCCGCGCCCCTCGACAAGAGCGAGCCTCAGCCGGGCCGCGACGACCGAGTCTGACTCGGACGGAGCGCAGCTTCCCGCCTGGGTCACCGCTAGTCGCCGGGCCGACGGCGCCCATCCCCGGACCCCGCCGTTCCCTCGCGGTTTATCCTAAGCCGCCTGCCTTAGCCCAACCGACGTGCCAACCCCCCGTTGCCGAGTTCGCTCTTCCCGAGCCGCGTCCCCCCGACAATTCCGTCCGTGACCGTC
>NW_026061654.1:127500-135942 GCF_024217435.2 Syngnathus scovelli
GACCGCCACAAGGCGACAGCCACCATCCCCAAGCGCCACCCCCGACCGCCACCAGCCGACCGCCACAAGGCGACAGCCACCATCCCCAAGCGCCATCCCCGACCGCCACCCCCCGACCGCCACCAGCCGACCGCCACCAGCCGACCGCCACAAGGCGACAGCCACCATCCCCAAGCGCCACCCCCGACCGCCACCAGCCGACCGCCACCAGCCGACCGCCACAAGGCGACAGCCACCATCCCCAAGCGCCATCCCCGACCGCCACCACCCGACCGCCACCAGCCGACCGCCACCAGCCGACCGCCACAAGGCGACAGCCACCATCCCCAAGCGCCATCCCCGACCGCCACAAGGCGACCGCCACCAGCCGACCGCCACAAGGCGACAGCCACCATCCCCAAGCGCCACCAGCCGACCGCCACCAGCCGACCGCCACAAGGCGACAGCCACCATCCCCAAGCGCCACCCCCGACCGCCACCCCCCGACCGCCACCAGCCGACCGCCACAAGGCGACCGCCACAAGGCGACAGCCACCATCCCCAAGCGCCACCCCCGACCGCCACCCCCCGACCGCCACCAGCCGACCGCCACAAGGCGACAGCCACCATCCCCAAGCGCCATCCCCGACCGCCACCCCCCGACCGCCACAAGGCGACCGCCACCAGCCGACCGCCACAAGGCGACAGCCACCATCCCCAAGCGCCACCCCCGACCGCCGCCCCCCGACCGCCCCAAGGCGACCGCCACCAGCCGACCGCCACAAGGCGACAGCCACCATCCCCAAGCGCCATCCCCGACCGCCACCAGCCGACCGCCACCAGCCGACCGCCACAAGGCGACAGCCACCATCCCCAAGCGCCATCCCCGACCGCCACCAGCCGACCGCCACAAGGCGACAGCCACCATCCCCAAGCGCCATCCCCGACCGCCACCAGCCGACCGCCACCAGCCGACCGCCACCAGCCGACCGCCACAAGGCGACAGCCACCATCCCCAAGCGCCACCCCCGACCGCCACCAGCCGACCGCCACAAGGCGACAGCCACCATCCCCAAGCGCCATCCCCGACCGCCACCAGCCGACCGCCACAAGGCGACAGCCACCATCCCCAAGCGCCACCCCCGACCGCCACCA
This sequence comes from Syngnathus scovelli, assembly GCF_024217435.2. Taxonomy (NCBI): domain Eukaryota; kingdom Metazoa; phylum Chordata; class Actinopteri; order Syngnathiformes; family Syngnathidae; genus Syngnathus; species Syngnathus scovelli. The sequence goes on from NW_026061654.1 coordinate 128,635, forward strand.
GCCGACCGCCACCAGCCGACCGCCACAAGGCGACAGCCACCATCCCCAAGCGCCACCCCCGACCGCCACCAGCCGACCGCCACCAGCCGACCGCCACAAGGCGACAGCCACCATCCCCAAGCGCCATCCCCGACCGCCACCACCCGACCGCCACCAGCCGACCGCCACCAGCCGACCGCCACCAGCCGACCGCCACAAGGCGACAGCCACCATCCCCAAGCGCCACCCCCGACCGCCACCAGCCGACCGCCACAAGGCGACAGCCACCATCCCCAAGCGCCATCCCCGACCGCCACCAGCCGACCGCCACCAGCCGACCGCCACCGGCCGACCGCCACCGGCCGTTCGCGGTGTGCGCCGCCGTTCCCCAAGCACCCTCCGGGACGAAGCCGGAGCCGGAGAATAGCAGCGGCCGTGCGTAAAAGCTGCGGCCGGGCCTCGCGGAAGGTCCCCGGGCAGCGAGCTGCCGAGCCCCGGCCTCCAGCTTCCACCAGATAATAGGACCGGGCGCGCGCAAAAGCTGCGGCCGGGCCTGGCGGAAGGTCCTCGGGCATCCAGCGAGATCACACGGCCCCCACCGGAGGCGGCTAGCGCCTCCGTAGAGTAGTGCCGGCCCGTGGAAGCGGCCGCCCGTCAGCCTGCGTTGCCGCTGGTCGAAAAATGCACTAAGTGCCAAACCCCATTCATTTACAACGGCGTGTCCGCCAGAGGGCGCACTTCCCCCGGCGGACCAGCCGGCGGGGCTCGTTAGAGAGTGTATCCGCCTGGCAGTGCCTCCTGGACGGCCTGTATTCCGGACCGCGACCGCTAACTTACGGGAGCCTAAACGGCCCGCGGACCAGCCGGCGGGTCCTCCGTGAAAGCCTATCCGCCTGGCGGTGCCTCCTGGACGGCCTGGATTCCGGACCGCGACCGCTAACTTACGGGACCCTAAACGGCCCGCGGACCAGCCGGCGGCTCCTCCGTGAAAGCCTATCCGCCTGGCGGTGGCTCCGGGCCGGCCTGGATTCCGGACCGCCACCGCTCACTCGCGGGACCCTAATCGGCCCGCGGACCAGCCGGCGGGACCTCCGTGAAAGCCTATCCGCCTGGCGGTGCCTCCTGGACGGCCTGGATTCCGGACCGCGACCGCTAACTTACGGGACCCTAAACGGCCCGCGGACCAGCCGGCGGCTCCTCCGTGAAAGCCTATCCGCCTGGCGGTGGCTCCGGGCCGGCCTGGATTCCGGACCGCCACCGCTCACTCGCGGGACCCTAATCGGCCCGCGGACCAGCCGGCGGGACCTCCGTGAAAGCCTATCCGCCTGGCGGTGCCTCCTGGCCGGCCTGGATTCCGGACCGCCACCGCTCACTCGCGGGACCCTAATCGGCCCGCGGACCAGCCGGCGGATCCTCCGTGAAAGCCTATCCGCCTTCGCCGGTTCCCCGGCCGGCCACGGGTGGCGAGAATCCGGCCTCCTCGCCCGGAGCGCGCTTCGACTTGGGCGAAAAATGCACCAAGTGCCAAACCCCATTCATTTACAACGGCGTGTCCGCCAGAGGGCGCACTTCCTCCGGCCGGCGGGGCTCGTTAGAGAGCGCGTCCGCCTTGGCCGGTTCCCCGGCCGGCCACGGGTGGCGAGAATCCGGCCTCCTCGCCCGGAGCGCGCTTCGACTTGGGCGAAAAATGCACCAAGTGCCAAACCCCATTCATTTACAACGGCGTGTCCGCCAGAGGGCGCACTTCCTCCGGCCGGCGGGGCTCGTTAGAGAGCGCGTCCGCCTTGGCCGGTTCCCCGGCCGGCCACGGGTGGCGAGAATCCGGCCTCCTCGCCCGGAGCGCGCTTCGACTTGGGCGAAAAATGCACCAAGTGCCAAACCCCATTCATTTACAACGGCGTGTCCGCCAGAGGGCGCACTTCCTCCGGCCGGCGGGGCTCGTTAGAGAGCGCGTCCGCCTTCGCCGGTTCCCCGGTCGGCCGCGAACGGCGAAAAGCCGGCCTCTTCCCCCGGAGCCCGGTGGGCGAATTTTTTTTTTTTTTTTTTTTTTCAAAGTGCCAACGGCTCTCGCGCCGCGCTGCGTCCGCCTTCGCCGGTTCCCCGGTCGGCCCGAACGAGCGAAAATTCGGCCTCTTGCCCCGGAGCCCGGTCGGCGAATTATTTATTTATTTATTTATTTATTTATTTTTCCAAAGTGCCAACGGCTCTCGCGCCGCGATGCGTCCGCCTTCGCCGGTTCCCCGGTCGGCCACGAACGGCCAAAAATCGGCCTCTCCCCCCGGAGCCCGGTCGGCGAATTATTATTTATTTATTTATTTATTTATTTATTTATTTATTTTTCCAAAGTGCCAACGGCTCTCGCGCCGCGATGCGTCCGCCTTCGCCGGTTCCCCGGTCGGCCACGAAGTATTGCGCATGATTATACGCGATGTTAATATTTATTTAATTATTAAATAAATACATACATGTGTTTATTAATGATATACGCGATGTTAATATTTATTTAATTATTACCTATATTATGAATAAACTAACGGTGATTTTACACGATTTGACTACATACGTGACCGTGATATAGTGCCGAGGGCTCCCGCGCCGTCACGCGTCCGCCTTGGCACGGGTCGCCCGCGGCAGCGAGCGTTCGGCTCGCGGGGGTCCGCGGGGTGTTATTAGGGAGTGCGGCAGCCGTGCCGAGGCTCCGGCCGGCCGCCGGAAGTCCGGCGGGGGAGCGTCGGAGCTCCGCGAGGCCGGCCGGGGAGCCTCTTAGTCATCGCCCGCGCTCGCGGTGGTCCCGGTCGCTTAAAGTGCCACGGGAGGCGTAGCGATGCCAGTGAGTGTGCGCCAAGTGCGAGAGGCGGTGCATTTACGCGCCGTGTCCGCGAGAGGGAGGCAATTCCCCGTTGCGACCTCCGGGAGATCAGCGGGCCGTTCAAATCGCTTAGCCGGGGTGCCGGGAGCCTCCTCGGGCGTCGAGTTAGGAGGGGGGCGCGCGGAGAACCGGCCGGAGGTCCCCTGGAAGCTCAGCGGGCCGTGGGAAACGCTTGGCCGGGGTGCCGGGAGCCTCGGCCGGCTTAAAAGTGAGGAGGAAAGCGCGCGGAGAACCGGCCGGAGGTCCCCTGGAAACTCAGCGGGACGTGGGAAAAAGCTCAGCCGGGGTGCCGGAAGCCTCGGCCGGCTTAAAACGTGAGGAGGAAAGCACCGGGAGAACCGGCTGGAGGTCTTCTGGAAGCTCAGCGGGCCGTTCAAAACGCTTAGCCGAGGTGCCTGGAGCCTCGGCCGGCTTACAAGTGAGGAGGAAAGCGCGCGGAGAACCGGCCGGAGGTCCCCTGGAAGCTCAGCGGGCCGTGGGAAACGCTTGGCCGGGGTGCCTGGAGCCTCGGCCGGCTTAAAAGTGAGGAGGAAAGCGCGCGGAGAACCGGCCGGAGGTCCCCTGGAAGCTCAGCGGGCCGTGGGAAAAAGCTTAGCCGGGGTGCCGGAAGCCTCGGCCGGCTTAAAACGTGAGGAGGAAAGCATCGGGAGAACCGGCTGGAGGTCTTCTGGAAGCTCAGCGGGCCGCCGAAAACGCGTAGCCGAGGTGCCGGGAGCCTCCTCGGGCGTCAAAAGTGAGGAGCGACGCACCCCCGAGAACCGCCTGGGTCCTCCAGCCACCGTTGAAAAAGACGTCGAGTCAGGCTACCTTAAGAGAGTCACAGCTACTCCCGCCGTTTACCCGCGCGGAGCGTCATCGCCTCCGCGAACCGTCAAAAATAAATAAATACATGAATAAATGTCAAGTGAGCCTACCTTAAGAGAGTCGTAGTTACTCCCGCCGTTTGGCCGCTCAAAGTGTCATCGGAAGCGGACCCACGCAAGTAAGTGTGCGCAAAGTGCGAGAGGTGGTGTTTTTACTCGCCGCGTCCGCCAGAGGGAGGCAATTCCCCGCCGCGGCGGCACCGGCAGCTTCCGAGCGTCTCCCCGAGCGCTCGGAAGTCCGTGCGGGGGGGAGATGAGAGCCGTGCGAGGTACCAGGTGGAGCCGGACGGCGCGGTGCTTCCAAGCAGCCGATCCGCTGGGCTTGGAGCTATTTTCGGCCACTTGGCGCGCGAGCACGGCCTCCCGGCGGTGCCGGGGGGTGGTGCGCGAGCGCGCCGGCCGCCGGAGGTCCCGCGGAGGAGCGTCGGAGCTCCGCGAGGCCGGGGAGCCTCTCGGTAATCACCCGGGGCCGGCGGAGCGTTATTCGGCCGCTCTGCGCGCGCGCGCACGGCCTCCCGGCGGTGCCGGGGGGTGGTGCGCGAGCGCGCCGGCCGCCGGAGGTCCCGCGGAGGAGCGTCGGAGCTCCGCGAGGCCGGGGAGCCTCTCGGTAATCACCCGGGGCCGGCGGAGCGTTATTCGGCCGCTCTGCGCGCGCGCGCACGGCCTCCCGGCGGTGCCGGGGGGTGGTGCGCGAGCGCGCCGGCCGCCGGAGGTCCCGCGGAGGAGCGTCGGAGCTCCGCGAGGCCGGGGAGCCTCTCGGTAATCACCCGGGGCCGGCGGAGCGTTATTCGGCCGCTCTGCGCGCGCGCGCACGGCCTCCCGGCGGTGCCGGGGGGTGGTGCGCGAGCGCGCCGGCCGCCGGAGGTCCCGCGGAGGAGCGTCGGAGCTCCGCGAGGCCGGGGAGCCTCTCGGTAATCACCCGGTGGCCGGCGGAGCGTTATTCGGCCGCTCTGCGCGCGCGCACGGCCTCCCGGCGGTGCCGGGGGGTGGTGCGCGAGCGCGCCGGCCGCCGGAGGTCCCGCGGAGGAGCGTCGGAGCTCCGCGAGGCCGGGGAGCCTCTCGGTAATCACCCGGGGCCGGCGGAGCGTTATTCGGCCGCTCTGCGCGCGCGCGCACGGCCTCCCGGCGGTGCCGGGGGGTGGTGCGCGAGCGCGCCGGCCGCCGGAGGTCCCGCGGAGGAGCGTCGGAGCTCCGCGAGGCCGGGGAGCCTCTCGGTAATCACCCGGGGCCGGCGGAGCGTTATTCGGCCGCTCTGCGCGCGCGCGCACGGCCTCCCGGCGGTGCCGGGGGGTGGTGCGCGAGCGCGCCGGCCGCCGGAGGTCCCGCGGAGGAGCGTCGGAGCTCCGCGAGGCCGGGGAGCCTCTCGGTAATCACCCGGGGCCGGCGGAGCGTTATTCGGCCGCTCTGCGCGCGCGCGCACGGCCTCCCGGCGGTGCCGGGGGGTGGTGCGCGAGCGCGCCGGCCGCCGGAGGTCCCGCGGAGGAGCGTCGGAGCTCCGCGAGGCCGGGGAGCCTCTCGGTAATCACCCGGGGCCGGCGGAGCGTTATTCGGCCGCTCTGCGCGCGCGCGCACGGCCTCCCGGCGGTGCCGGGGGGTGGTGCGCGAGCGCGCCGGCCGCCGGAGGTCCCGCGGAGGAGCGTCGGAGCTCCGCGAGGCCGGGGAGCCTCTCGGTAATCACCCGGGGCCGGCGGAGCGTTATTCGGCCGCTCTGCGCGCGCGCGCACGGCCTCCCGGCGGTGCCGGGGGGTGGTGCGCGAGCGCGCCGGCCGCCGGAGGTCCCGCGGAGGAGCGTCGGAGCTCCGCGAGGCCGGGGAGCCTCTCGGTAATCACCCGGGGCCGGCGGAGCGTTATTCGGCCGCTCTGCGCGCGCGCGCACGGCCTCCCGGCGGTGCCGGGGGGTGGTGCGCGAGCGCGCCGGCCGCCGGAGGTCCCGCGGAGGAGCGTCGGAGCTCCGCGAGGCCGGGGAGCCTCTCGGTAATCACCCGGGGCCGGCGGAGCGTTATTCGGCCGCTCTGCGCGCGCGCACGGCCTCCCGGCGCCTCCGCGAACCGCCAAAATAAATGTCAAGTGAGCCTACCTTAAGAGAGTCACAGTTACTCCCGCCGTTTACCCGCGCGGAGCGTCATCGCCTCCGCGAACCGTCAAAAATAAATAAATACATGAATGAATAAATGTCAAGTGAGCCTACCTTAAGAGAGTCACAGTTACTCCCGCCGTTTACCCGCGCGGAGCGTCATCGCCTCCGCGAACCGTCAAAAATAAATAAATACATGAATAAATAGTCAAGTGAGCCTACCTTAAGAGAGTCGTAGTTACTCCCGCCGTTCGGCCGCTTAAAGTGCCACGGGAGGCGTAGCAATGCGAGTGAGTGTGCGCCAAGTGCGAGAGGCGGTGTATTTACTCGCCGTGTCCGCGAGAGGGAGGTAACTCCCCGTTGCGACCTCCGGGAGAGCAACGGGCCGCCGAAAACGCTCAGCCGAGGTGCTGGAAGCCTCGGCCGGCTCGCAAAGCGAGGCGCGAGGCACCGGGAGAACCGGCTGGAGGTCCCTCGGAAGCTCAGCGGGCCGTGGAGAAAGCTTAGCCGGGGTGCTGGAAGCCTCGGCCGGCTCACAAAGCGAGGCGCGAGGCACCGGGAGAACCGGCTGCAGGTCCCCTGGAAGCTCAGCGGGCCGTGGAGAAAGCTTAGCCGGGGTGCTGGAAGCCTCGGCCGGCTCACAAAGCGAGGCGCGAGGCACCGGGAGAACCGGCTGGAGGTCCCTCGGAAGCTCAGCGGGCCGTGGAGAAAGCTTAGCCGGGGTGCCGGAAGCCTCGGCCGGCTTAAAATGTGAGGAGGAAACCGGCTGGACGTCTTCTGGAAGATCAGCGGGCCGTGGAAAATGCTAAGCCGAGGTGCTGGTTGTCGAATAAGGCTCCGCCATCTCGTAGAAGGTGCTAATAAAGTTCATATCCGCTCGGCTGGAGGTAATTGGCCAGCGGACCGGCCGGCGGGACCTCCGTGACCGCCTATCCGCCTGCCGGTGGCTGCTGGCCGGCGTGCATTCCGGGCCGCGACCGCTAACTTACGGGACCCTAAATGGCCCGCGGACCAGCTGGCGGGACCTCCGTGACAGCCTACCCGCCTGGCGGTGGCTGCTGGCCGGCGCGGATTCCGGGCCGCGACCGCTAACTTACGGGACCCTAATTGGCCCGCGGACCGGCTGGCGGGACCTCCGTGAAAGCCCATCCGCCTGCCGGTGCCTCCTGGCCGGCGTGGATTCCGGGCCGCAACCGCTAACTTACGGGACCATAAATGGCCCGCGGACCAGCTGGCGGGACCTCCGTGACCGCCTATCCGCCTGGCGGTGCCTCCTGGCCGGCCTGGATTCCGGGCCGCGACCGCTCACCTACGGGACCCTAAATGGCCCGCGGACCAGCCGGCGGGACCTCCGTGACAGCCTACCCGCCTCCCGGTGGCTGCTGGCCGGCGCGGATTCCGGGCCGCGACCGCTAACTTACGGGACCCCAATTGGCCCGCGGACCAGCCGGCGGGACCCCCGTGACCGCCTATCCGCCTTGGCCGGTTCCCCGGCCGGCCACGGATGGCGAGAATCCGGCCTC
>NW_026061655.1:0-129662 GCF_024217435.2 Syngnathus scovelli
ACGTTGCAGGTGGTTATTTCTTCATGCGCAGTGGTCAACGCGGCACTCTCTAGCTGCCAAGAGCACTTTTTACTATGCGCACCCAACCAGAGTGACGGGAGGAGCACATTTCAGAAAACGTGCTCTGCTCGTCGAGAAAATGCGATTTAAGCAATAAAATTAAAAATGCACCTAAAACCTAAACCAAACGTTGCAGGTGGTTATTTCTTTATGCGCAATGGTCAACGCGGCACTCTCTAGCTGCCAAGAGCACTTTTTACTATGCGCACCCAACCAGAGTGACGGGAGGAGCACATTTCAGAAAACGTGCTCAGCTCGTCGAGAAAATGCGATTTAAGCAATAAAATTAAAAATGCACCTAAAACCTAAACCAAACGTTGCAGATGGTCATTTCTTCATGCGCAGTGGTCAACGTGGCACTCTCTAGCTGCCAAGAGCACTTTTTACTATGCGCACCCAACCAGAGTGACGGGAGGAGCACATTTCAGAAAACGTGCTCAGCTCGTCGAGAAAATGCGATTTAAGCAATAAAATTAAAGATGCACCTAAAACCTAAACCAAACGTTGCAGGTGGTTATTTCTTCATGCGCAGTGGTCAACGCGGCACTCTCTAGCTGCCAAGAGCACTTTTTACTATGCGCACCTAACCAGAGTGACGGGAGGAGCACATTTCAGAAAACGTGCTCAGCTCGTCGAGAAAATGCGATTTAAGCAATAAAATTAAAAATGCACCTAAAACCTAAAAGAAACGTTGCAGGTGGTTATTTCTTCATGCGCAGTGGTCAACGCGGCACTCTCTAGCTGCCAAGAGCACTTTTTACTATGCGCACCCAACCAGAGTGACGGGAGGAGCACATTTCAGAAAACGTGCTCAGCTCGTCGAGAAAATGCGATTTAAGCAATAAAATTAAAGATGCACCTAAAACCTAAACCAAACGTTGCAGGTGGTTATTTCTTCATGCGCAGTGGTCAACGCGGCACTCTCTAGCTGCCAAGAGCACTTTTTACTATGCGCACCTAACCAGAGTGACGGGAGGAGCACATTTCAGAAAACGTGCTCAGCTCGTCGAGAAAATGCGATTTAAGCAATAAAATTAAAAATGCACCTAAAACCTAAAAGAAACGTTGCAGGTGGTTATTTCTTCATGCGCAGTGGTCAACGCGGCACTCTCTAGCTGCCAAGAGCACTTTTTACTATGCGCACCCAACCAGAGTGACGGGAGGAGCACATTTCAGAAAACGTGCTCAGCTCGTCGAGAAAATGCGATTTAAGCAATAAAATTAAAAATGCACCTAAAACCTAAACCAAACGTTGCAGGTGGTTATTTCTTCATGCGCAGCGGTCAACGCGGCACTATCTAGCTGCCAAGAGCACTTTTGACTATGCGCACCCAACCAGAGTGACGGGAGGAGCACATTTCAGAAAACGTGCTCAGCTCGTCGAGAAAATGCGATTTAAGTAATAAAATTAAAGATGCACCTAAAACCTAAACCAAACGTTGCAGGTGGTTATTTCTTCATGTGCAGTGGTCAACGCGGCACTCTCTAGCTGCCAAGAGCACTTTTTACTATGCGCACCCAACCAGAGTGACGGGAGGAGCACATTTCAGAAAACGTGCTCAGCTCGTCGAGAAAATGCGATTTAAGCAATAAAATTAAAAATGCACCTAAAACCTAAACCAAACGTTGCAGGTGGTTATTTCTTCATGCGCAGTGGTCAACGCGGCACTCTCTAGCTGCCAAGAGCACTTTTTACTATGCGCACCCAACCAGAGTGACGGGAGGAGCACATTTCAGAAAACGTGCTCAGCTCGTCGAGAAAATGCGATTTAAGCAATAAAATTAAAAATGCACCTAAAACCTAAACCAAACGTTGCAGGTGGTTATTTCTTTATGCGCAATGGTCAACGCGGCACTCTCTAGCTGCCAAGAGCACTTTTTACTATGCGCACCCAACCAGAGAGTGACGGGAGGAGCACATTTCAGAAAACGTGCTCAGCTCGTCGAGAAAATGCGATTTAAGCAATAAAATTAAAAATGCACCTAAAACCTAAACCAAACGTTGCAGATGGTCATTTCTTCATGCGCAGTGGTCAACGTGGCACTCTCTAGCTGCCAAGAGCACTTTTTACTATGCGCACCCAACCAGAGTGACGGGAGGAGCACATTTCAGAAAACGTGCTCAGCTCGTCGAGAAAATGCGATTTAAGCAATAAAATTAAAGATGCACCTAAAACCTAAACCAAACGTTGCAGGTGGTTATTTCTTCATGCGCAGTGGTCAACGCGGCACTCTCTAGCTGCCAAGAGCACTTTTTACTATGCGCACCTAACCAGAGTGACGGGAGGAGCACATTTCAGAAAACGTGCTCAGCTCGTCGAGAAAATGCGATTTAAGCAATAAAAATAAAAATGCACCTAAATCCTAAAAGAAACGTTGCAGGTGGTTATTTCTTCATGCGCAGTGGTCAACGCGGCACTCTCTAGCTGCCAAGAGCACTTTTTACTATGCGCACCCAACCAGAGTGACGGGAGGAGCACATTTCAGAAAACGTGCTCAGCTCGTCGAGAAAATGCGATTTAAGCAATAAAATTAAAAATGCACCCAAAACCTAAACCAAACGTTGCAGATGGTCATTTCTTCATGCGCAGTGGTCAACGCGGAACTCTCTAGCTGCCAAGAGCACTTTTTACTATGCGCACCCTACCAGAGTGACGGGAGGAGCACATTTCAGAAAACGTGCTCAGCTCGTCGAGAAAATGCGATTTAAGCAATAAAATTAAAAATGCACCTAAAACCTAAACCAAACGTTGCAGATGGTCATTTCTTCATGCGCAGTGGTCAACGTGGCACTCTCTAGCTGCCAAGAGCACTTTTTACTATGCGCACCCAACCAGAGTGACGGGAGGAGCACATTTCAGAAAACGTGCTCAGCTCGTCGAGAAAATGCGATTTAAGCAATAAAATTAAAGATGCACCTAAAACCTAAACCAAACGTTGCAGGTGGTTATTTCTTCATGCGCAGTGGTCAACGCGGCACTCTCTAGCTGCCAAGAGCACTTTTTACTATGCGCACCTAACCAGAGTGACGGGAGGAGCACATTTCAGAAAACGTGCTCAGCTCGTCGAGAAAATGCGATTTAAGCAATAAAATTAAAAATGCACCTAAAACCTAAAAGAAACGTTGCAGGTGGTTATTTCTTCATGCGCAGTGGTCAACGCGGCACTCTCTAGCTGCCAAGAGCACTTTTTACTATGCGCACCCAACCAGAGTGACGGGAGGAGCACATTTCAGAAAACGTGCTCAGCTCGTCGAGAAAATGCGATTTAAGCAATAAAATTAAAAATGCACCTAAAACCTAAACCAAACGTTGCAGGTGGTTATTTCTTCATGCGCAGCGGTCAACGCGGCACTATCTAGCTGCCAAGAGCACTTTTGACTATGCGCACCCAACCAGAGTGACGGGAGGAGCACATTTCAGAAAACGTGCTCAGCTCGTCGAGAAAATGCGATTTAAGTAATAAAATTAAAGATGCACCTAAAACCTAAACCAAACGTTGCAGGTGGTTATTTCTTCATGTGCAGTGGTCAACGCGGCACTCTCTAGCTGCCAAGAGCACTTTTTACTATGCGCACCCAACCAGAGTGACGGGAGGAGCACATTTCAGAAAACGTGCTCAGCTCGTCGAGAAAATGCGATTTAAGCAATAAAATTAAAAATGCACCTAAAACCTAAACCAAACGTTGCAGGTGGTTATTTCTTCATGCGCAGTGGTCAACGCGGCACTCTCTAGCTGCCAAGAGCACTTTTTACTATGCGCACCCAACCAGAGTGACGGGAGGAGCACATTTCAGAAAACGTGCTCAGCTCGTCGAGAAAATGCGATTTAAGCAATAAAATTAAAAATGCACCTAAAACCTAAACCAAACGTTGCAGGTGGTTATTTCTTTATGCGCAATGGTCAACGCGGCACTCTCTAGCTGCCAAGAGCACTTTTTACTATGCGCACCCAACCAGAGTGACGGGAGGAGCACATTTCAGAAAACGTGCTCAGCTCGTCGAGAAAATGCGATTTAAGCAATAAAATTAAAAATGCACCTAAAACCTAAACCAAACGTTGCAGATGGTCATTTCTTCATGCGCAGTGGTCAACGTGGCACTCTCTAGCTGCCAAGAGCACTTTTTACTATGCGCACCCAACCAGAGTGACGGGAGGAGCACATTTCAGAAAACGTGCTCAGCTCGTCGAGAAAATGCGATTTAAGCAATAAAATTAAAGATGCACCTAAAACCTAAACCAAACGTTGCAGGTGGTTATTTCTTCATGCGCAGTGGTCAACGCGGCACTCTCTAGCTGCCAAGAGCACTTTTTACTATGCGCACCTAACCAGAGTGACGGGAGGAGCACATTTCAGAAAACGTGCTCAGCTCGTCGAGAAAATGCGATTTAAGCAATAAAAATAAAAATGCACCTAAATCCTAAAAGAAACGTTGCAGGTGGTTATTTCTTCATGCGCAGTGGTCAACGCGGCACTCTCTAGCTGCCAAGAGCACTTTTTACTATGCGCACCCAACCAGAGTGACGGGAGGAGCACATTTCAGAAAACGTGCTCAGCTCGTCGAGAAAATGCGATTTAAGCAATAAAATTAAAAATGCACCCAAAACCTAAACCAAACGTTGCAGATGGTCATTTCTTCATGCGCAGTGGTCAACGCGGAACTCTCTAGCTGCCAAGAGCACTTTTTACTATGCGCACCCTACCAGAGTGACGGGAGGAGCACATTTCAGAAAACGTGCTCAGCTCGTCGAGAAAATGCGATTTAAGCAATAAAATTAAAAATGCACCTAAAACCTAAACCAAACGTTGCAGATGGTCATTTCTTCATGCGCAGTGGTCAACGTGGCACTCTCTAGCTGCCAAGAGCACTTTTTACTATGCGCACCCAACCAGAGTGACGGGAGGAGCACATTTCAGAAAACGTGCTCAGCTCGTCGAGAAAATGCGATTTAAGCAATAAAATTAAAGATGCACCTAAAACCTAAACCAAACGTTGCAGGTGGTTATTTCTTCATGCGCAGTGGTCAACGCGGCACTCTCTAGCTGCCAAGAGCACTTTTTACTATGCGCACCTAACCAGAGTGACGGGAGGAGCACATTTCAGAAAACGTGCTCAGCTCGTCGAGAAAATGCGATTTAAGCAATAAAATTAAAAATGCACCTAAAACCTAAAAGAAACGTTGCAGGTGGTTATTTCTTCATGCGCAGTGGTCAACGCGGCACTCTCTAGCTGCCAAGAGCACTTTTTACTATGCGCACCCAACCAGAGTGACGGGAGGAGCACATTTCAGAAAACGTGCTCAGCTCGTCGAGAAAATGCGATTTAAGCAATAAAATTAAAAATGCACCTAAAACCTAAACCAAACGTTGCAGGTGGTTATTTCTTCATGCGCAGCGGTCAACGCGGCACTATCTAGCTGCCAAGAGCACTTTTGACTATGCGCACCCAACCAGAGTGACGGGAGGAGCACATTTCAGAAAACGTGCTCAGCTCGTCGAGAAAATGCGATTTAAGTAATAAAATTAAAGATGCACCTAAAACCTAAACCAAACGTTGCAGGTGGTTATTTCTTCATGTGCAGTGGTCAACGCGGCACTCTCTAGCTGCCAAGAGCACTTTTTACTATGCGCACCCAACCAGAGTGACGGGAGGAGCACATTTCAGAAAACGTGCTCAGCTCGTCGAGAAAATGCGATTTAAGCAATAAAATTAAAAATGCACCTAAAACCTAAACCAAACGTTGCAGGTGGTTATTTCTTCATGCGCAGTGGTCAACGCGGCACTCTCTAGCTGCCAAGAGCACTTTTTACTATGCGCACCCAACCAGAGTGACGGGAGGAGCACATTTCAGAAAACGTGCTCAGCTCGTCGAGAAAATGCGATTTAAGCAATAAAATTAAAAATGCACCTAAAACCTAAACCAAACGTTGCAGGTGGTTATTTCTTCATGCGCAGCAGTCAACGCGGCACTCTCTAGCTGCCAAGAGCACTTTTTACTATGCGCACCCAACCAGAGTGACGGGAGGAGCACATTTCAGAGAACGTGCTCAGCTCGTCGAGAAAATGCGATTTAAGCAATCAAATTAAAAATGCACCTAAAACCTAAAACAAACGTTGCAGGTGGTTATTTCTTCATGCGCAGTGGTCAACGCGGCACTCTCTAGCTGCCAAGAGCACTTTTTACTATGCGCACCCAACCAGAGTGACGGGAGGAGCACATTTCAGAAAACGTGCTCAGCTCGTCGAGAAAATGCGATTTAAGCAATAAAATTAAAAATGCACCCAAAACCTAAACCAAACGTTGCAGATGGTCATTTCTTCATGCGCAGTGGTCAACGCGGCACTCTCTAGCTGCCAAGAGCACTTTTTACTATGCGCACCCTACCAGAGTGACGGGAGGAGCACATTTCAGAAAACGTGCTCAGCTCGACGAGAAAATGCGATTTAAGCAATAAAATTAAAAATGCACCCAAAACCTAAACCAAACGTTGAAGGCGGTTATTTCTTCAGGCGCAGTGGTCAACGCGGCACTCTCTAGCTGCCAAGAGCACTTTTTACTATGCGCACCCAACCAGAGTGACGGGAGGATCACATTTCAGAAAACGTGCTCAGCTCGTCGAGAAAATGCGATTTAAGCAATAAAATTAAAAATGCACCTAAAACCTAAACCAAATTTTGCAGGTGGTTATTTCTTCGTGCGCAGCAGTCAACGCGGCACTCTCTAGCTGCCAAGAGCACTTTTTACTATGCGCACCCGACCAGAGTGACGGGGAGGAGCACATTTCAGAAAACGTGCTCATCTCGTCGAGAAAATGCGATTTAAGCAATAAAATTAAAAATGCACCTAAAACCTAAACCAAACGTTGCAGGTGGTTATTTCTTCATGCGCAGTGGTCAACGTGGCACTCTCTAGCTGCCAAGAGCACTTTTTACTATGCGCACCCAACCAGAGTGACTGGAGGAACACATTTCAGAAAACGTGCACAACTCGTCGAGAAAATGCGATTTAAGCAATAAAATTAAAAATGCACCTAAAACCTAAACCAAACGTTGCAGATGGTCATTTCTTCATGCGCAGTGGTCAACGCGGCACTCTCTAGCTGCCAAGAGCACTTTTTACTATGCGCACCCAACCAGAGTGACGGCAGGAGCACATTTCAGAAAACATGCTCAGCTCGTCGAGAAAATGCAATTTAAGCAATAAAATTAAAAATGCAAATAAAACCTAAACCAAACGTTGCAGATGGTCATTTCTTCATGCGCAGTGGTCAACGCGGCACTCTCTAGCTGCCAAGAGCACTTTTTACTATGCGCACCCAACCAGAGTGACGGGAGGAGCACATTTCAGAAAACGTGCTCAGCTCGTCGAGAAAATGCGATTTAAGCAATAAAATTAAAAATGCACCTAAAACCTAAACCAAACGTTGCAGGTGGTTATTTCTTCATGCGCAGCAGTCAACGCGGCACTCTCTAGCTGCCAAGAGCACTTTTTACTATGCGCACCCAACCAGAGTGACGGGAGGAGCACATTTCAGAAAACGTGCTCAGCTCGTCGAGAAAATGCGATTTAAGCAATAAAATTAAAAATGCACCTAATACCTAAACCAAACGTTGCAGATGGTCATTTCTTCATGCGCAGTGGTCAACGCGGCACTCTCTAGCTGCCAAGAGCACTTTTTACTATGCGCACCCAACCAGAGTGACGGGAGGAGCACATTTCAGAAAACGTGCTCGGCTCGTCGAGAAAATGCGATTTAAGCAATAAAATTAAAAATGCACCTAAAACCTAAACCAAACGTTGCAGGTGGTTATTTCTTCATGCGCAGTGGTCAACGCGGCACTCTCTAGCTGCCAAGAGCACTTTTTACTATGCGCACCCAACCAGAGTGACCGGAGGAGCACATTTCAGAAAACGTGCTCGGCTCGTCGAGAAAATGCGATTTAAGCAATAAAATTAAAAATGCACATAAAACCTAAACCAAACGTTGCAGGTGGTTATTTCTTCATGCGCAGCAGTCAACGCGGCACTCTCTAGCTGCCAAGAGCACTTTTTACTATGCGCACCCAACCAGAGTGACGGGAGGAGCACATTTCAGAAAACGTGCTCAGCTCGTCGAGAAAATGCGATTTAAGCAATAAAATTAAAAATGCACCTAAAACCTAAACCAAACGTTGCAGGTGGTTATTTCTTCATGCGCAGTGGTCAACGCGGCACTCTCTAGCTGCCAAGAGCACTCTTTACTATGCGCACCCAACCAGAGTGACGGGAGGAGCACATTTCAGAAAACGTGCTCGGCTCGTCGAGAAAATGCGATTTAAGCAATAAAATTAAAAATGCACATAAAACCTAAACCAAACGTTGCAGGTGGTTATTTCTTCATGCGCAGTGGTCAACGCGGCACTCTCTAGCTGCCAAGAGCACTTTTTACTATGCGCACCCAACCAGAGTGACGGGAGGAGCACATTTCAGAAAACGTGCTCAGCTCGTCGAGAAAATCCGATTTAAGCAATAAAATTAAAAATGCACCTAAAACCTAAACCAAACGTTGCAGATGGTCATTTCTTCATGCGCAGTGGTCAACGCGGCAATCTCTAGCAGCAAAGAGCACTTTTTACTATGCGCACCCAACCAGAGTGACGGGAGAAGCACATTTCAGAAAACATGCTCAGCTCGTCGAGAAAATGCGATTTAAGCAATAAAATTAAAAATGCACCTAATACCTAAACCAAACGTTGCAGGTGGTCATTTCTTCATGCGCAGTGGTCAACGCGGCACTCTCTAGCTGCCAAGAGAACTTTTTACTATGCGCACCCAACCAGAGTGACGGGAGGAGCACATTTTAGAAAACGTGCTCAGCTCGTCGAGAAAATGCGATTTAAGCAATAAAATTAAAAATGCACCTAAAACATAAACCAAATGTTGCAAATGGTCATTTCTTCATGCGCAGTGGTCAACGCGGCACTCTCTAGCTGCCAAGAGCACTTTTTACTATGCGCACCCAACCAGAGTGACGGGAGGAGCACATTTCAGAAAACGTGCTCAGCTCGTCGAGAAAATGCGATTTAAGCAATAAAATTAAAAATGCACCTAAAATCTAAACCAAACGTTGCAGGTGGTTATTTCTTCATGCGCAGTGGTCAACGCGGCACTCTCTAGCTGCCAAGAGCACTTTTTACTATGCGCACCCAACCAGAGTGACGGGAGGAGCACATTCCAGAAAACGTGCTCAGCTCGTCCAGAAAATGCGATTTAAGCAATAAAATTAAAAATGCACCTAAAACCTAAACCAAACGTTTGCAGGTGGTTATTTCTTCATGCGCAGTGGTCAACGCGGCACTCTCTAGCTGCCAAGAGCACTTTTTACTATGCGCACCCAACCAGAGTGACGGGAGGAGCACATTTCAGAAAACGTGCTCAGCTCGTCGAGAAAATGCGATTTAAGCAATAAAATTAAAAATGCACCCAAAACCTAAACCAAACGTTGCAAGTGGTTATTTCTTCATGCGCAGTGGTCAACGCGGCACTCTATAGCTGCCAAGAGCACTTTTTACTATGCGCACCCAACCAGAGTGACGGGAGGAGCACATTTCAGAAAACGTGCTCAGCTCGTCGAGAAAATGCAATTTAAGCAATAAAATTAAAAATGCACCTGAATCCTAAACCAAACGTTGCAGGTGGTTATTTCTTCATGCGCAGCAGTCAACGCGGCACTCTCTAGCTGCCAAGAGCACTTTTTACTATGCGCACCCAACCAGAGTGACGGGAGGAGCACATTTCAGAAAAGGTGCTCAGCTCGTCGAGAAAATACGATTTAAGCAATAAAATTAAAAATGCACCTAAAACCTAAACCAAACGCTCCAGATGGTCATTTCTTCATGCGCAGTGGTCAACGCGGCACTCTCTAGCTGCCAAGAGCACTTTTTACTATGCGCACCCAACCAGAGTGACGGGAGGAGCACATTTCAGAAAACGTGCTCAGCTCGTCGAGAAAATGCGATTTAAGCAATAAAATTAAAAATGCACCCAAAACCTAAACCAAACGTTGCAGATGGTCATTTCTTCATGCGCAGTGGTCAACGCGGCACTCTCTCGCTGCCAAGAGCACTTTTTACTATGCGCACCCAACAAGAGTGACGGGAGGAGCACATTTCAGAAAACGTGCTCAGCTCGTCGACAAAATGCGATTTAAGCAATAAAATTAAAAATGCACCCAAAACCTAAACCAAACGTTGCAGATGGTCATTGCTTCATGCGCAGTGGTCAACGCGGCAATCTCTAGCTGCCAAGAGCACTTTTTACTATGCGCACCCAACCAGAGTGACGGGAGGAGCACATTTCAGAAAACGTGCTCAGCTCGACGAGAAAATGCAATTTAAGCAATAAAATTAAAAATGCACCCAAAACCTAAACCAAACGTTGCAGGTGGTTATTTCTTCATGCACAGTGGTCAACGCGGCACTCTCTAGCTGCCAAGAGCACTTTTTACTATGCGCACCCAACCAGAGTGACGGGAGGAGCACATTTCAGAAAACGTGCTCAGCTCGTCGAGAAAATGCGATTTAAGCAATAAAATTAAAAATGCACCTAAAACCTAAACCAAACGTTGCAGGTGGTTATTTCTTTATGCGCAATGGTCAACGCGGCACTCTCTAGCTGCCAAGAGCACTTTTTATCATGCGCACCCAACCAGAGTGACGGGAGGAGCACATTTCAGAAAACGTGCTCAGCTCGTCGAGAAAATGCGATTTAAGCAATACAATTAAAAATGCACCTAAAACCTAAACCAAACGTTGCAGATGGTCATTTCTTCATGCGCAGTGGTCAGCGTGGCACTCTCTAGCTGCCAAGAGCACTTTTGACTATGCGCACCCAACCAGAGTGACGGGAGGAGCACATTTCAGAAAACGTGCTCAGCTCGTCGAGAAAATGCGATTTAAGCAATAAAATTAAAAATGCACCTAAAACCTAAACCAAACGTTGCAGGTGGTTATTTCTTCATGCGCAGTGGTCAACGCGGCACTCTCTAGCTGCCAAGAGCACTTTTTACTATGCGCACCCAACCAGAGTGACGGGAGGAGCACATTTCAGAAAACGTGCTCAGCTCGTCGAGAAAATGCGATTTAAGCAATAAAATTAAAAATGCACCCAAAACCTAAACCAAACGTTGCAGATGGTCATTTCTTCATGCGCAGTGGTCAACGCGGCACTCTTTAGCTGCCAAGAGCACTTTTTACTATGCACACCCAACCAGAGTGACGGGAGGAGCACATTTCAGAAAACGTGCTCAGCTCGTCGAGAAAATGCGATTTAAGCAATAAAATTAAAAATGCACCTAAAACCTAAACCGAACGTTGGGGGTGGTTATTTCTTCATGTGCAGCAGTCAACGCGGCACTCTCTAGCTGCCAAGAGCACTTTTTACTATGCGCACCCGACCAGAGTGACGGGAGGGGCACATTTCATAAAACGTGCTCAGCTCGTCGAGGAAATGCGATTTAAGCAATAAAATTAAAAATGCACCTAAAACCTAAACCAAACGTTGCAGGTGGTTATTTCTTCATGCGCAATGGTCAACGCGGCACTCTCTAGCTGCCAAGAGCACTTTTTACTATGCGCACCCAACCAGAGTGACGGGAGGAGCACATTTCAGAAAACGTGCTCAGCTCGTCGAGAAAATGCGATTAAAGCAATAAAATTAAAAATGCACCTAAAACCTAAACCAAACGTTGCAGATGGTCATTTCTTCATGCGCAGTGGTCAACGCGGCACTCTCTAGCTGCCAAGAGCACTTTTTACTATGCACACCCAACCAGAGTGACGGGAGGAGCACATTTCTGAAAACGTGCTCAGCTCGACGAGAAAATGCGATTTAAGCAATAAAATTAAAAATGCACCCAAAACCTAAAACAAACGTTGCAGGTGGTTATTTCTTCATGCACAGTGGTCAACGCGGCACTCTCTAGCTGCCAAGAGCACTTTTTACTATGCGCACCCAACCAGAGTGACGGGAGGAGCACATTTCAGAAAACGTGCTCAGCTCGTCGAGAAAATGCGATTTAAGCAATAAAATTAAAAATGCACCCAAAACCTAAACCAAACGTTGGGGGTGGTTATTTCTTCATGTGCAGCAGTCAACGCGGCACTCTCTAGCTGCCAAGAGCACTTTTTACTATGCGCACCCAACCAGAGTGACGGGAGGAGCACATTTCAGAAAACGTGCTCAGCTCGTCGAGAAAATGCGATTTAAGCAATAAAATTAAAAATGCACCTAAAACCTAAACCAAACGTTGCAGGTGGTTATTTCTTCATGCGCAGTGGTAAACGCGGCACTCTCTAGCTGCCAAGAGCACTTTTTACTATGCGCACCCAACCAGAGTGACGGGAAGAGCACATTTTAGAAAACGTGCTCAGCTCGTCGAGAAAATTCGATTTAAGCAATAAAATTAAAAATGCACCTAAAACCTAAACCAAACGTTGCAGATGGTCATTTCTTCATGCGCAGTGGTCAACGCGGCACTCTCTAGCTGCCAAGAGCACTTTTTACTATGCGCACCCAACCAGAGTGACGGGAGGAGCACATTTCAGAAAACATGCTCAGCTCGTCGAGAAAATGCGATTTAAGCAATAAAATTAAAAATGCACCTAAAACCTAAACCAAACGTTGCAGGTGGTTATTTCTTCATGCGCAGTGGTCAACGCGGCACTCTCTAGCTGCCAAGAGCACTTTTTACTATGCGCAACTAACCAGAGTGACGGGAGGAGCACATTTCAGAAAACGTGCTCAGCTCGTCGAGAAAATGCGATTTAAGCAATAAAATTAAAAATGCACCTAAAACCTAAACCAAACGTTGCAGGTGGTTATTTCTTCATGCGCAGTGGTCAACGCGGCACTCTCTAGCTGCCAAGAGCACTTTTTACTATGCGCACCCAACCAGAGTGACGGGAGGAGCACATTTCAGAAAACGTGCTCAGCTCGTCGAGAAAATGCGATTTAAGCAATAAAATTAAAAATGCACCAAAACCTAAACCAAACGTTGGGGGTGGTTATTTCTTCATGTGCAGCAGTCAACGCGGCAGTCTCTAGCTGCCAAGAGCACTTTTTACTATGTGCACCCAACCAGAGTGACGGGAGGAGCACATTTCAGAAAACGTGCTCAGCTCATCGAGAAAATGCGATTTAAGCAATAAAATTAAAAATGCACCTAAAACCTAAACCAAACGTTGGGGGTTGTTATTTCTTCATGTGCAGCGGTCAACGCTGCACTCTCTAGCTGCCAAGAGCACTTTTTACTATGCGCACCCAACAAGAGTGACGGGAGGAGCACATTTCAGAAAACGTGCTCAGCTCGTCGAGAAAATGCGATTTAAGCAATAAAATTAAAATGCACCTAAAACCTAAACCAAACGTTGCAGGTGGTTATTTCTTCATGCGCACTGGTCAACGCGGCACTCTCTAGCTGCCAAGAGCACTTTTTACTATGCGCACCCAACCAGAGTGACGGGAGGAGCACATTTCAGAAAACGTGCTCAGCTCGTCGAGAAAATGCGATTAAAGCAATAAAATTAAAAATGCACCTAAAACCTAAACCAAACGTTTCAGATGGTCATTTCTTCATGTCACGTGCTGGTGCCACCGGCGACAGGACCACGCCCCCCTGTCAATGGAATCGCCGTCACCTGCCACGGGCTCATGGACAGCACTATATCAGCGCCGCCAGCGCAGACCTGAGTGTCAGTCTGTCCCTTGATGCTGCTTTGCTCATCAGTCCCGAAGATACGGACTCGCTTGACTACTTGGAACCCCCGCAGAATCGTTTGTCCTCTCCAGCCCGATCGCCGCTCCAGCGCCCGCTGTTCCCATCATCCCCTTCTCCAATAAAGTCCGTCGCTACGCACTTGGCTGTACTGTCCGTTCCCTTACACTTCATGCGCAGTGGTCAACGCGGCACTCTCTAGCTGCCAAAAGCACCTTTTACTATGCGCACCCAACCAGAGTGACGGGAGGAGCACATTTCAGAAAACATGCTCAGCTCGTCGAGAAAATGCGATTTAAGCAGAAAAATAAAAAATGCACCTAAAACCTAAACCAAACGTTGCAGATGGTCATTTCTTCATGCGCAGTGGTCAACGCGGCACTCTCTAGCTGCCAAGAGCACTTTTTACTATGCGCACCCAACCAGAGTGACGGGAGGAGCACATTTCAGAAAACGTGCTCAGCTCGTCGAGAAAATGCGATTTAAGCAATAAAATTAAAAATGCACCCAAAACCTAAACCAAACGTTGCAGATGGTCATTTCTTCATGCGCAGTGGTCAACGCGGCACTCTTTAGCTGCCAAGAGCACTTTTTACTATGCACACCCAACCAGAGTGACGGGAGGAGCACATTTCTGAAAACGTGCTCAGCTCGACGAGAAAATGCGATTTAAGCAATAAAATTAAAAATGCACCCAAAACCTAAAACAAACGTTGCACGTGGTTATTTCTTCATGCGCAGTGGTCAACGCGGCACTCTCTAGCTGCCAAGAGCACTTTTTACTATGCGCACCCAACCAGAGTGACGAGAGGAGCACATTTCAGAAAACGTGCTCAGCTCGTCGAGAAAATGCGATTTAAGCAATAAAATTAAAAATGCACCTAAAACCTAAATCAAACGTTGCGGGTGGTTATTTCTTCATGCGCAGTGGTCAACGCGGCACTCTCTAGCTGCCAAGAGCACTTTTTACTATGCGCACCCAACCAGAGTGACGGGAGGAGCACATTTCAGTAAACGTGCTCAGCTCGTCGAGAAAATGTGATTTAAGCAATAAAATTAAAAATGCACCCAAAACCTAAACCAAACGTTGCAGGTGGTTATTTCTTCATGCGCAGAGGTCAACGCGGCACTCTCTAGCTGCCAAGATCACTTTTTACTATGCGCACCCAACCAGAGTGACGGGAGGAGCACATTTCAGAAAACGTGCTCAGCTCGTCGAGAAAATGCGATTTAAGCAATAGAATTAAAAATGCACCTAAAACCTAAACCAAACGTTGCGGGTGGTTATTTCTTCATGCGCAGTGGTCAACGCGGCACTCTCTAGCTGCCAAGAGCACTTTTTACTATGCGCACCCAACCAGAGTGACGGGAGGAGCACATTTCAGAAAACGTGCTCAGCTCGTCGAGAAAATGCGATTAAGGCAATAAAATTAAAAATGCACCTAAAACCTAAACCAAACGTTGCAGGTGGTTATTTCTTCATGCGCAGCAGTCAACGCGGCACTCTCTAGCTGCCAAGAGCACTTTTTACTATGCGCACCCAACCAGAGTGACGGGAGGAGCACATTTCAGAAAACATGCTCAGCTCGTCGAGAAAATGCGATTTAACCAATAAAATTAAAAATGCACCTAAAACCTAAACCAAACGTTGCAGATGGTCATTTCTTCATGCGCAGTGGTCAACGCGGCACTCTCTAGCTGCCAAGAGCACTTTTTACTATGCGCACCCAACCAGAGTGACGGGAGGAGCACATTTCAGAAAACGTGCTCAGCTCGTCCAGAAAATGCGATTTAAGCAATAAAATTAAAAATGCACCCAAAACCTAAACCAAAGGTTGCAGGTGGTTATTTCTTCATGCGCAGTGGTCAACGCGGCACTCTCTAGCTGCCAAGAGCACTTTTTACTATGCGCACCCAACCAGAGTGACGGGAGGAGCACATTTCAGAAAACGTGCTCAGCTCGTCGAGAAAATGCGATTTAAGCAATAAAATTAAAAATGCACCCAAAACCTAAACCAAACGTTGCAGATGGTCATTTCTTCATGCGCAGTGGTCAACGCGGAACTCTCTAGCTGCCAAGAGCACTTTTTACTATGCGCACCCTACCAGAGTGACGGGAGGAGCACATTTCAGAAAACGTGCTCAGCTCGTCGAGAAAATGCGATTTAAGCAATAAAATTAAAAATGCACCTAAAACCTAAACCAAACGTTGCAGATGGTCATTTCTTCATGCGCAGTGGTCAACGTGGCACTCTCTAGCTGCCAAGAGCACTTTTTACTATGCGCACCCAACCAGAGTGACGGGAGGAGCACATTTCAGAAAACGTGCTCAGCTCGTCGAGAAAATGCGATTTAAGCAATAAAATTAAAGATGCACCTAAAACCTAAACCAAACGTTGCAGGTGGTTATTTCTTCATGCGCAGTGGTCAACGCGGCACTCTCTAGCTGCCAAGAGCACTTTTTACTATGCGCACCTAACCAGAGTGACGGGAGGAGCACATTTCAGAAAACGTGCTCAGCTCGTCGAGAAAATGCGATTTAAGCAATAAAATCAAAAATGCACCTAAAACCTAAAAGAAACGTTGCAGGTGGTTATTTCTTCATGCGCAGTGGTCAACGCGGCACTCTCTAGCTGCCAAGAGCACTTTTTACTATGCGCACCCAACCAGAGTGACGGGAGGAGCACATTTCAGAAAACGTGCTCAGCTCGTCGAGAAAATGCGATTTAAGCAATAAAATTAAAAATGCACCTAAAACCTAAACCAAACGTTGCAGATGGTCATTTCTTCATGCGCAGTGGTCAACGTGGCACTCTCTAGCTGCCAAGAGCACTTTTACTATGCGCACCCAACCAGAGTGACGGGAGGAGCACATTTCAGAAAACGTGCTCAGCTCGTCGAGAAAATGCGATTTAAGCAATAAAATTAAAAATGCACCTAAAACCTAAACCAAACGTTGCAGGTGGTTATTTCTTCATGCGCAGTGGTCAACGCGGCACTCTCTAGCTGCCAAGAGCACTTTTTACTATGCGCACCCAACCAGAGTGACGGGAGGAGCACATTTCAGAAAACGTGCTCAGCTCGTCGAGAAAATGCGATTTAAGCAATAAAATTAAAAATGCACCTAAAACCTAAACCAAACGTTGCAGGTGGTTATTTCTTCATGCGCAGCAGTCAACGCGGCACTCTCTAGCTGCCAAGAGCACTTTTTACTATGCGCACCCAACCAGAGTGACGGGAGGAGCACATTTCAGAGAACGTGCTCAGCTCGTCGAGAAAATGCGATTTAAGCAATCAAATTAAAAATGCACCTAAAACCTAAAACAAACGTTGCATATGGTCATTTCTTCATGCGCAGTGGTCAACGCGGCACTCTCTAGCTGCCAAGAGCACTTTTTACTATGCGCACCCAACCAGAGTGACGGGAGGAGCACATTTCAGAAAACGTGCTCAGCTCGTCGAGAAAATGCGATTTAAGCAATAAAATTAAAGATGCACCTAAAACCTAAACCAAACGTTGCAGGTGGTTATTTCTTCATGCGCAGTGGTCAACGCGGCACTCTCTAGCTGCCAAGAGCACTTTTTACTATGCGCACCTAACCAGAGTGACGGGAGGAGCACATTTCAGAAAACGTGCTCAGCTCGTCGAGAAAATGCGATTTAAGCAATAAAATCAAAAATGCACCTAAAACCTAAAAGAAACGTTGCAGGTGGTTATTTCTTCATGCGCAGTGGTCAACGCGGCACTCTCTAGCTGCCAAGAGCACTTTTTACTATGCGCACCCAACCAGAGTGACGGGAGGAGCACATTTCAGAAAACGTGCTCAGCTCGTCGAGAAAATGCGATTTAAGCAATAAAATTAAAAATGCACCTAAAACCTAAACCAAACGTTGCAGATGGTCATTTCTTCATGCGCAGTGGTCAACGTGGCACTCTCTAGCTGCCAAGAGCACTTTTACTATGCGCACCCAACCAGAGTGACGGGAGGAGCACATTTCAGAAAACGTGCTCAGCTCGTCGAGAAAATGCGATTTAAGCAATAAAATTAAAAATGCACCTAAAACCTAAACCAAACGTTGCAGGTGGTTATTTCTTCATGCGCAGTGGTCAACGCGGCACTCTCTAGCTGCCAAGAGCACTTTTTACTATGCGCACCCAACCAGAGTGACGGGAGGAGCACATTTCAGAAAACGTGCTCAGCTCGTCGAGAAAATGCGATTTAAGCAATAAAATTAAAAATGCACCTAAAACCTAAACCAAACGTTGCAGGTGGTTATTTCTTCATGCGCAGCAGTCAACGCGGCACTCTCTAGCTGCCAAGAGCACTTTTTACTATGCGCACCCAACCAGAGTGACGGGAGGAGCACATTTCAGAGAACGTGCTCAGCTCGTCGAGAAAATGCGATTTAAGCAATCAAATTAAAAATGCACCTAAAACCTAAAACAAACGTTGCATATGGTCATTTCTTCATGCGCAGTGGTCAACGCGGCACTCTCTAGCTGCCAAGAGCACTTTTTACTATGCGCACCCAACCAGAGTGACGGGAGGAGCACATTTCAGAAAACGTGCTCAGCTCGTCGAGAAAATGCGATTTAAGCAATAAAATTAAAGATGCACCTAAAACCTAAACCAAACGTTGCAGGTGGTTATTTCTTCATGCGCAGCGGTCAACGCGGCACTCTCTAGCTGCCAAGAGCACTTTTTACTATGCGCACCTAACCAGAGTGACGGGAGGAGCACATTTCAGAAAACGTGCTCAGCTCGTCGAGAAAATGCGATTTAAGCAATAAAATTAAAAATGCACCTAAAACCTAAAAGAAACGTTGCAGGTGGTTATTTCTTCATGCGCAGTGGTCAACGCGGCACTCTCTAGCTGCCAAGAGCACTTTTTACTATGCGCACCCAACCAGAGTGACGGGAGGAGCACATTTCAGAAAACGTGCTCAGCTCGTCGAGAAAATGCGATTTAAGCAATAAAATTAAAAATGCACCTAAAATCTAAACCAAACGTTGCAGATGGTCATTTCTTCATGCGCAGTGGTCAACGTGGCACTCTCTAGCTGCCAAGAGCACTTTTACTATGCGCACCCAACCAGAGTGACGGGAGGAGCACATTTCAGAAAACGTGCTCAGCTCGTCGAGAAAATGCGATTTAAGCAATAAAATTAAAAATGCACCTAAAACCTAAACCAAACGTTGCAGGTGGTTATTTCTTCATGCGCAGTGGTCAACGCGGCACTCTCTAGCTGCCAAGAGCACTTTTTACTATGCGCACCCAACCAGAGTGACGGGAGGAGCACATTTCAGAAAACGTGCTCAGCTCGTCGAGAAAATGCGATTTAAGCAATAAAATTAAAAATGCACCTAAAACCTAAACCAAACGTTGCAGGTGGTTATTTCTTCATGCGCAGCAGTCAACGCGGCACTCTCTAGCTGCCAAGAGCACTTTTTACTATGCGCACCCAACCAGAGTGACGGGAGGAGCACATTTCAGAGAACGTGCTCAGCTCGTCGAGAAAATGCGATTTAAGCAATCAAATTAAAAATGCACCTAAAACCTAAAACAAACGTTGCATATGGTCATTTCTTCATGCGCAGTGGTCAACGCGGCACTCTCTAGCTGCCAAGAGCACTTTTTACTATGCGCACCATACCAGAGTGACGGGAGGAGCACATTTCAGAAAACGTGCTCAGCTCGACGAGAAAATGCGATTTAAGCAATAAAATTAAAAATGCACCCAAAACCTAAACCAAACGTTGCAGGCGGTTATTTCTTCATGCGCAGTGGTCAACGCGGCACTCTCTAGCTGCCAAGAGCACTTTTTACTATGCGCACCCAACCAGAGTGACGGGAGGAGCACATTTCAGAAAACGTGCTCAGCTCGTCGAGAAAATGCGATTTAAGCAATAAAATTAAAGATGCACCTAAAACCTAAACCAAACGTTGCAGGTGGTTATTTCTTCATGCGCAGTGGTCAACGCGGCACTCTCTAGCTGCCAAGAGCACTTTTTACTATGCGCACCTAACCAGAGTGACGGGAGGAGCACATTTCAGAAAACGTGCTCAGCTCGTCGAGAAAATGCGATTTAAGCAATAAAATTAAAAATGCACCTAAATCCTAAAAGAAACGTTGCAGGTGGTTATTTCTTCATGCGCAGTGGTCAACGCGGCACTCTCTAGCTGCCAAGAGCACTTTTTACTATGCGCACCCAACCAGAGTGACGGGAGGAGCACATTTCAGAAAACGTGCTCAGCTCGTCGAGAAAATGCGATTTAAGCAATAAAATTAAAAATGGACCCAAAACCTAAACCAAACGTCGCAGATGGTCATTTCTTCATGCGCAGTGGTCAACGCGGAACTCTCTAGCTGCCAAGAGCACTTTTTACTATGCGCATCCTACCAGAGTGACGGGAGGAGCACATTTCAGAAAACGTGCTCAGCTCGTCGAGAAAATGCGATTTAAGCAATAAAATTAAAAATGCACCTAAAACCTAAACCAAACGTTGCAGATGGTCATTTCTTCATGCGCAGTGGTCAACGTGGCACTCTCTAGCTGCCAAGAGCACTTTTTACTATGCGCACCCAACCAGAGTGACGGGAGGAGCACATTTCAGAAAACGTGCTCAGCTCGTCGAGAAAATGCGATTTAAGCAATAAAATTAAAGATGCACCTAAAACCTAAACCAAACGTTGCAGGTGGTTATTTCTTCATGCGCAGTGGTCAACGCGGCACTCTCTAGCTGCCAAGAACACTTTTTACTATGCGCACCTAACCAGAGTGACGGGAGGAGCACATTTCAGAAAACGTGCTCAGCTCGTCGAGAAAATGCGATTTAAGCAATAAAATTAAAAATGCACCTAAAACCTAAAAGAAACGTTGCAGGTGGTTATTTCTTCATGCGCAGTGGTCAACGCGGCACTCTCTAGCTGCAAGAGCACTTTTTACTATGCGCACCCAACCAGAGTGACGGGAGGAGCACATTTCAGAAAACGTGCTCAGCTCGTCGAGAAAATGCGATTTAAGCAATAAAATTAAAAATGCACCTAAAACCTAAACCAAACGTTGCAGGTGGTTATTTCTTCATGCGCAGTGGTAAACGCGGCACTCTCTAGCTGCCAAGAGCACTTTTTACTATGCGCACCCAACCAGAGTGACGGGAAGAGCACATTTCAGAAAACGTGCTCAGCTCGTCGAGAAAATGCGATTTAAGCAATAAAATTAAAAATGCACCTAAAACCTAAACCAAACGTTGCAGGTGGTTATTTCTTCATGCACAGTGGTCAACGCAGCACTCTGTAGCTGCCAAGAGCACTTTTTACTATGCGCACCCAACCAGAGTGACGGGAGGAGCACATTTCAGAAAACGTGCTCAGCTCGTCGAGAAAATGCGATTTAAGCAATAAAATTAAAAATGCACCCAAAACCTAAACCAAACGTTGCAGATGGTCATTTCTTCATGCGCAGTGGTCAACGCGGCACTCTCTAGCTGCCAAGAGCACTTTTTACTATGCGCACCCAACCAGAGTGACGGGAGGAGCACATTTCAGAAAACGTGCTCAGCTCGACGAGAAAATGCGATTTAAGCAATAAAATTAAAAATGCACCCAAAACCTAAACCAAACGTTGCAGGTGGTTATTTCTTCATGCGCAGTGGTCAACGCGGCACTCTCTAGCTGCCAAGAGCACTTTTTACTATGCGCACCCAACCAGAGTGACGGGAGGAGCACATTTCAGAAAACGTGCTCTGCTCGTCGAGAAAATGCGATTTAAGCAATAAAATTAAAAATGCACCTAAAACCTAAACCAAACGTTGCAGGTGGTTATTTCTTTATGCGCAATGGTCAACGCGGCACTCTCTAGCTGCCAAGAGCACTTTTTACTATGCGCACCCAACCAGAGTGACGGGAGGAGCACATTTCAGAAAACGTGCTCAGCTCGTCGAGAAAATGCGATTTAAGCAATAAAATTAAAAATGCACCTAAAACCTAAACCAAACGTTGCAGATGGTCATTTCTTCATGCGCAGTGGTCAACGTGGCACTCTCTAGCTGCCAAGAGCACTTTTTACTATGCGCACCCAACCAGAGTGACGGGAGGAGCACATTTCAGAAAACGTGCTCAGCTCGTCGAGAAAATGCGATTTAAGCAATAAAATTAAAGATGCACCTAAAACCTAAACCAAACGTTGCAGGTGGTTATTTCTTCATGCGCAGTGGTCAACGCGGCACTCTCTAGCTGCCAAGAGCACTTTTTACTATGCGCACCTAACCAGAGTGACGGGAGGAGCACATTTCAGAAAACGTGCTCAGCTCGTCGAGAAAATGCGATTTAAGCAATAAAAATAAAAATGCACCTAAATCCTAAAAGAAACGTTGCAGGTGGTTATTTCTTCATGCGCATTGGTCAACGCGGCACTCTCTAGCTGCCAAGAGCACTTTTTACTATGCGCACCCAACCAGAGTGACGGGAGGAGCACATTTCAGAAAACGTGCTCAGCTCGTCGAGAAAATGCGATTTAAGCAATAAAATTAAAAATGCACCCAAAACCTAAACCAAACGTTGCAGATGGTCATTTCTTCATGCGCAGTGGTCAACGCGGAACTCTCTAGCTGCCAAGAGCACTTTTTACTATGCGCACCCTACCAGAGTGACGGGAGGAGCACATTTCAGAAAACGTGCTCAGCTCGTCGAGAAAATGCGATTTAAGCAATAAAATTAAAAATGCACCTAAAACCTAAACCAAACGTTGCAGATGGTCATTTCTTCATGCGCAGTGGTCAACGTGGCACTCTCTAGCTGCCAAGAGCACTTTTTACTATGCGCACCCAACCAGAGTGACGGGAGGAGCACATTTCAGAAAACGTGCTCAGCTCGTCGAGAAAATGCGATTTAAGCAATAAAATTAAAGATGCACCTAAAACCTAAACCAAACGTTGCAGGTGGTTATTTCTTCATGCGCAGTGGTCAACGCGGCACTCTCTAGCTGCCAAGAGCACTTTTTACTATGCGCACCTAACCAGAGTGACGGGAGGAGCACATTTCAGAAAACGTGCTCAGCTCGTCGAGAAAATGCGATTTAAGCAATAAAATCAAAAATGCACCTAAAACCTAAAAGAAACGTTGCAGGTGGTTATTTCTTCATGCGCAGTGGTCAACGCGGCACTCTCTAGCTGCCAAGAGCACTTTTTACTATGCGCACCCAACCAGAGTGACGGGAGGAGCACATTTCAGAAAACGTGCTCAGCTCGTCGAGAAAATGCGATTTAAGCAATAAAATTAAAAATGCACCTAAAACCTAAACCAAACGTTGCAGATGGTCATTTCTTCATGCGCAGTGGTCAACGTGGCACTCTCTAGCTGCCAAGAGCACTTTTACTATGCGCACCCAACCAGAGTGACGGGAGGAGCACATTTCAGAAAACGTGCTCAGCTCGTCGAGAAAATGCGATTTAAGCAATAAAATTAAAAATGCACCTAAAACCTAAACCAAACGTTGCAGGTGGTTATTTCTTCATGCGCAGTGGTCAACGCGGCACTCTCTAGCTGCCAAGAGCACTTTTTACTATGCGCACCCAACCAGAGTGACGGGAGGAGCACATTTCAGAAAACGTGCTCAGCTCGTCGAGAAAATGCGATTTAAGCAATAAAATTAAAAATGCACCTAAAACCTAAACCAAACGTTGCAGGTGGTTATTTCTTCATGCGCAGCAGTCAACGCGGCACTCTCTAGCTGCCAAGAGCACTTTTTACTATGCGCACCCAACCAGAGTGACGGGAGGAGCACATTTCAGAGAACGTGCTCAGCTCGTCGAGAAAATGCGATTTAAGCAATCAAATTAAAAATGCACCTAAAACCTAAAACAAACGTTGCATATGGTCATTTCTTCATGCGCAGTGGTCAACGCGGCACTCTCTAGCTGCCAAGAGCACTTTTTACTATGCGCACCCAACCAGAGTGACGGGAGGAGCACATTTCAGAAAACGTGCTCAGCTCGTCGAGAAAATGCGATTTAAGCAATAAAATTAAAGATGCACCTAAAACCTAAACCAAACGTTGCAGGTGGTTATTTCTTCATGCGCAGTGGTCAACGCGGCACTCTCTAGCTGCCAAGAGCACTTTTTACTATGCGCACCTAACCAGAGTGACGGGAGGAGCACATTTCAGAAAACGTGCTCAGCTCGTCGAGAAAATGCGATTTAAGCAATAAAATCAAAAATGCACCTAAAACCTAAAAGAAACGTTGCAGGTGGTTATTTCTTCATGCGCAGTGGTCAACGCGGCACTCTCTAGCTGCCAAGAGCACTTTTTACTATGCGCACCCAACCAGAGTGACGGGAGGAGCACATTTCAGAAAACGTGCTCAGCTCGTCGAGAAAATGCGATTTAAGTAATAAAATTAAAGATGCACCTAAAACCTAAACCAAACGTTGCAGGTGGTTATTTCTTCATGTGCAGTGGTCAACGCGGCACTCTCTAGCTGCCAAGAGCACTTTTTACTATGCGCACCCAACCAGAGTGACGGGAGGAGCACATTTCAGAAAACGTGCTCAGCTCGTCGAGAAAATGCGATTTAAGCAATAAAATTAAAAATGCACCTAAAACCTAAACCAAACGTTGCAGGTGGTTATTTCTTCATGCGCAGTGGTCAACGCGGCACTCTCTAGCTGCCAAGAGCACTTTTTACTATGCGCACCCAACCAGAGTGACGGGAGGAGCACATTTCAGAAAACGTGCTCAGCTCGTCGAGAAAATGCGATTTAAGCAATAAAATTAAAAATGCACCTAAAACCTAAACCAAACGTTGCAGGTGGTTATTTCTTTATGCGCAATGGTCAACGCGGCACTCTCTAGCTGCCAAGAGCACTTTTTACTATGCGCACCCAACCAGAGTGACGGGAGGAGCACATTTCAGAAAACGTGCTCAGCTCGTCGAGAAAATGCGATTTAAGCAATAAAATTAAAAATGCACCTAAAACCTAAACCAAACGTTGCAGATGGTCATTTCTTCATGCGCAGTGGTCAACGTGGCACTCTCTAGCTGCCAAGAGCACTTTTTACTATGCGCACCCAACCAGAGTGACGGGAGGAGCACATTTCAGAAAACGTGCTCAGCTCGTCGAGAAAATGCGATTTAAGCAATAAAATTAAAGATGCACCTAAAACCTAAACCAAACGTTGCAGGTGGTTATTTCTTCATGCGCAGTGGTCAACGCGGCACTCTCTAGCTGCCAAGAGCACTTTTTACTATGCGCACCCAACCAGAGTGACGGGAGGAGCACATTTCAGAAAACGTGCTCAGCTCGTCGAGAAAATGCGATTTAAGCAATAAAATTAAAAATGCACCTAAAACCTAAACCAAACGTTGCAGGTGGTTATTTCTTCATGCGCAGTGGTCAACGCGGCACTCTCTAGCTGCCAAGAGCACTTTTTACTATGCGCACCCAACCAGAGTGACGGGAGGAGCACATTTCAGAAAACGTGCTCAGCTCGTCGAGAAAATGCGATTTAAGCAATAAAATTAAAAATGCACCTAAAACCTAAACCAAACGTTGCAGGTGGTTATTTCTTTATGCGCAATGGTCAACGCGGCACTCTCTAGCTGCCAAGAGCACTTTTTACTATGCGCACCCAACCAGAGTGACGGGAGGAGCACATTTCAGAAAACGTGCTCAGCTCGTCGAGAAAATGCGATTTAAGCAATAAAATTAAAAATGCACCTAAAACCTAAACCAAACGTTGCAGATGGTCATTTCTTCATGCGCAGTGGTCAACGTGGCACTCTCTAGCTGCCAAGAGCACTTTTTACTATGCGCACCCAACCAGAGTGACGGGAGGAGCACATTTCAGAAAACGTGCTCAGCTCGTCGAGAAAATGCGATTTAAGCAATAAAATTAAAGATGCACCTAAAACCTAAACCAAACGTTGCAGGTGGTTATTTCTTCATGCGCAGTGGTCAACGCGGCACTCTCTAGCTGCCAAGAGCACTTTTTACTATGCGCACCTAACCAGAGTGACGGGAGGAGCACATTTCAGAAAACGTGCTCAGCTCGTCGAGAAAATGCGATTTAAGCAATAAAAATAAAAATGCACCTAAATCCTAAAAGAAACGTTGCAGGTGGTTATTTCTTCATGCGCAGTGGTCAACGCGGCACTCTCTAGCTGCCAAGAGCACTTTTTACTATGCGCACCCAACCAGAGTGACGGGAGGAGCACATTTCAGAAAACGTGCTCAGCTCGTCGAGAAAATGCGATTTAAGCAATAAAATTAAAAATGCACCCAAAACCTAAACCAAACGTTGCAGATGGTCATTTCTTCATGCGCAGTGGTCAACGCGGAACTCTCTAGCTGCCAAGAGCACTTTTTACTATGCGCACCCTACCAGAGTGACGGGAGGAGCACATTTCAGAAAACGTGCTCAGCTCGTCGAGAAAATGCGATTTAAGCAATAAAATTAAAAATGCACCTAAAACCTAAACCAAACGTTGCAGATGGTCATTTCTTCATGCGCAGTGGTCAACGTGGCACTCTCTAGCTGCCAAGAGCACTTTTTACTATGCGCACCCAACCAGAGTGACGGGAGGAGCACATTTCAGAAAACGTGCTCAGCTCGTCGAGAAAATGCGATTTAAGCAATAAAATTAAAGATGCACCTAAAACCTAAACCAAACGTTGCAGGTGGTTATTTCTTCATGCGCAGTGGTCAACGCGGCACTCTCTAGCTGCCAAGAGCACTTTTTACTATGCGCACCTAACCAGAGTGACGGGAGGAGCACATTTCAGAAAACGTGCTCAGCTCGTCGAGAAAATGCGATTTAAGCAATAAAATTAAAAATGCCCTAAAACCTAAAAGAAACGTTGCAGGTGGTTATTTCTTCATGCGCAGTGGTCAACGCGGCACTCTCTAGCTGCCAAGAGCACTTTTTACTATGCGCACCCAACCAGAGTGACGGGAGGAGCACATTTCAGAAAACGTGCTCAGCTCGTCGAGAAAATGCGATTTAAGCAATAAAATTAAAAATGCACCTAAAACCTAAACCAAACGTTGCAGGTGGTTATTTCTTCATGCGCAGCGGTCAACGCGGCACTATCTAGCTGCCAAGAGCACTTTTGACTATGCGCACCCAACCAGAGTGACGGGAGGAGCACATTTCAGAAAACGTGCTCAGCTCGTCGAGAAAATGCGATTTAAGTAATAAAATTAAAGATGCACCTAAAACCTAAACCAAACGTTGCAGGTGGTTATTTCTTCATGTGCAGTGGTCAACGCGGCACTCTCTAGCTGCCAAGAGCACTTTTTACTATGCGCACCCAACCAGAGTGACGGGAGGAGCACATTTCAGAAAACGTGCTCAGCTCGTCGAGAAAATGCGATTTAAGCAATAAAATTAAAAATGCACCTAAAACCTAAACCAAACGTTGCAGGTGGTTATTTCTTCATGCGCAGTGGTCAACGCGGCACTCTCTAGCTGCCAAGAGCACTTTTTACTATGCGCACCCAACCAGAGTGACGGGAGGAGCACATTTCAGAAAACGTGCTCAGCTCGTCGAGAAAATGCGATTTAAGCAATAAAATTAAAAATGCACCTAAAACCTAAACCAAACGTTGCAGGTGGTTATTTCTTCATGCGCAGCAGTCAACGCGGCACTCTCTAGCTGCCAAGAGCACTTTTTACTATGCGCACCCAACCAGAGTGACGGGAGGAGCACATTTCAGAGAACGTGCTCAGCTCGTCGAGAAAATGCGATTTAAGCAATCAAATTAAAAATGCACCTAAAACCTAAAACAAACGTTGCAGGTGGTTATTTCTTCATGCGCAGTGGTCAACGCGGCACTCTCTAGCTGCCAAGAGCACTTTTTACTATGCGCACCCAACCAGAGTGACGGGAGGAGCACATTTCAGAAAACGTGCTCAGCTCGTCGAGAAAATGCGATTTAAGCAATAAAATTAAAAATGCACCCAAAACCTAAACCAAACGTTGCAGATGGTCATTTCTTCATGCGCAGTGGTCAACGCGGCACTCTCTAGCTGCCAAGAGCACTTTTTACTATGCGCACCCTACCAGAGTGACGGGAGGAGCACATTTCAGAAAACGTGCTCAGCTCGACGAGAAAATGCGATTTAAGCAATAAAATTAAAAATGCACCCAAAACCTAAACCAAACGTTGAAGGCGGTTATTTCTTCAGGCGCAGTGGTCAACGCGGCACTCTCTAGCTGCCAAGAGCACTTTTTACTATGCGCACCCAACCAGAGTGACGGGAGGATCACATTTCAGAAAACGTGCTCAGCTCGTCGAGAAAATGCGATTTAAGCAATAAAATTAAAAATGCACCTAAAACCTAAACCAAATTTTGCAGGTGGTTATTTCTTCGTGCGCAGCAGTCAACGCGGCACTCTCTAGCTGCCAAGAGCACTTTTTACTATGCGCACCCGACCAGAGTGACGGGGAGGAGCACATTTCAGAAAACGTGCTCATCTCGTCGAGAAAATGCGATTTAAGCAATAAAATTAAAAATGCACCTAAAACCTAAACCAAACGTTGCAGGTGGTTATTTCTTCATGGGCAGTGGTCAACGCGGCACTCTCTAGCTGCCAAGAGCACTTTTTACTATGCGCACCCAACCAGAGTGACGGGAGGAGCACATTTCAGAAAACGTGCTCAGCTCGTCGAGAAAATGCGATTTAAGCAATAAAATAAAAAATGCACCTAAAACCTAAACCAAACGTTGCAGGTGGTTATTTCTTCATGCGCAGCGGTCAACGCGGCACTATCTAGCTGCCAAGAGCACTTTTTACTATGCGCACCCAACCAGAGTGACGGGAGGAGCACATTTCAGAAAACGTGCTCAGCTCGTCGAGAAAATGCGATTTAAGCAATAAAATTAAAAATGCACCTAAAACCTAAACCAAACGTTGCAGATGGTCATTTCTTCATGCGCAGTGGTCAACGCGGCACTCTCTAGCTGCCAAGAGCACTTTTACTATGCGCACCCAACCAGAGTGACGGGAGGAGCACATTTCAGAAAACGTGCTCAGCTCGTCGAGAAAATGCGATTTAAGCAATAAAATTAAAGATGCACCTAAAACCTAAACCAAACGTTGCAGGTGGTTATTTCTTCATGTGCAGTGGTCAACGCGGCACTCTCTAGCTGCCAAGAGCACTTTTTACTATGCGCACCCAACCAGAGTGACGGGAGGAGCACATTTCAGAAAACGTGCTCAGCTCGTCGAGAAAATGCGATTTAAGCAATAAAATTAAAAATGCACCCAAAACCTAAACCAAACGTTGCAGATGGTCATTTCTTCATGCGCAGTGGTCAACGCGGGCACTCTCTAGCTGCCAAGAGCACT
Organism: Syngnathus scovelli; assembly: GCF_024217435.2. NCBI lineage: Eukaryota > Metazoa > Chordata > Actinopteri > Syngnathiformes > Syngnathidae > Syngnathus > Syngnathus scovelli. Next base: position 29,175 of record NW_026061655.1, read on the forward strand.
TTTTACTATGCGCACCCAACCAGAGTGACGGGAGGAGCACATTTCAGAAAACGTGCTCAGCTCGACGAGAAAATGCGATTTAAGCAATAAAATTAAAAATGCACCCAAAACCTAAACCAAACGTTGCAGGTGGTTATTTCTTCATGCGCAGTGGTCAACGCGGCACTCTCTAGCTGCCAAGAGCACTTTTTACTATGCGCACCCAACCAGAGTGACGGGAGGAGCACATTTCAGAAAACGTGCTCAGCTCGTCGAGAAAATGCGATTTAAGCCATTAAATTAAAAATGCACCCAAAACCTAAACCAAACGTTGCAGATGGTCATTTCTTCATGCGCAGTGGTCAACGCGCCACTCTCTCGCTGCCAAGAGCACTTTTTACTATGCGCACCCAACAAGAGTGACGGGAGGAGCACAATTCAGAAAACGTGCTCAGCTCGTCGAGAAAATGCGATTTAAGCAATAAAATTAAAAATGCACCCAAAACCTAAACCAAACGTTGCAGATGGTCATTTCTTCATGTGCAGTGGTCAACGCGGCAATCTCTAGCTGCCAAGAGCACTTTTTACTATGCGCACCCAACCAGAGTGACGGGAGGAGCACATTTCAGAAAACGTGCTCAGCTCGATGAGAAAATGCGATTTAAGCAATAAAATTAAAAATGCACCCAAAACCTAAACCAAACGTTGCAGGTGGTTATTTCTTCATGCGCAGTGGTCAACGCGGCACTCTCTAGCTGCCAAGAGCACTTTTTACTATGCGCACCCAACCAGAGTGACGGGAGGAGCACATTTCAGAAAACGTGCTCTGCTCGTCGAGAAAATGCGATTTAAGCAATAAAATTAAAAATGCACCTAAAACCTAAACCAAACGTTGAAGGTGGTTATTTCTTTATGCGCAATGGTCAACGCGGCACTCTCTAGCTGCCAAGAGCACTTTTTACTATGCGCACCCAACCAGAGTGACGGGAGGAGCACATTTCAGAAAACGTGCTCAGCTCGTCGAGAAAATGCGATTTACGCAATAAAATTAAAAATGCACCTAAAACCTAAACCAAACGTTGCAGATGGTCATTTCTTCATGCGCAGTGGTCAACGTGGCACTCTCTAGCTGCCAAGAGCACTTTTTACTATGCGCACCCAACCAGAGTGACGGGAGGAGCACATTTCAGAAAACGTGCTCAGCTCGTCGAGAAAATGCGATTTAAGCAATAAAATTAAAGATGCACCTAAAACCTAAACCAAACGTTGCAGGTGGTTATTTCTTCATGCGCAGTGGTCAACGCGGCACTCTCTAGCTGCCAAGAGCACTTTTTACTATGCGCACCTAACCAGAGTGACGGGAGGAGCACATTTCAGAAAACGTGCTCAGCTCGTCGAGAAAATGCGATTTAAGCAATAAAATTAAAAATGCACCTAAAACCTAAAAGAAACGTTGCAGGTGGTTATTTCTTCATGCGCAGTGGTCAACGTGGCATTCTCTAGCTGCCAAGAGCACTTTTTACTATGCGCACCCAACCAGAGTGACGGGAGGAGCACATTTCAGAAAACGTGCTCAGCTCGTCGAGAAAATGCGATTTAAGCAATACAATTAAAAATGCACCCAAAACCTAAACCAAACGTTGCAGATGGTCATTTCTTTATGCGCAGTGGTCAACGCGGCACTCTCTAGCTGCCAAGAGCACTTTTTACTATGCGCACCCTACCAGAGTGACGGGAGGAGCACATTTCAGAAAACGTGCTCAACTCGACGAGAAAATGCGATTTAAGCAATAAAATTAAAAATGCACCCAAAACCTAAACCAAACGTTGCAGATGGTCATTTCTTCATGCGCAGTGGTCAACGTGGCACTCTCTAGCTGCCAAGAGCACTTTTTACTATGCGCACCCAACCAGAGTGACAGGAGGAGCACATTTCAGAAAACGTGCTCAGCTCGTCGAGAAAATGCGATTTAAGCAATAAAATTAAAAATGCACCCAAAACCTAAACCAAACGTTGCAGATGGTCATTTCTTCATGCGCAGTGGTCAACGCGGCACTCTCTAGCTGCCAAGAGCACTTTTTACTATGCGCACCCAACCAGAGTGACGGGAGGAGCACATTTCAGAAAACGTGCTCAGCTCGTCGAGAATATGCGATTTAAGCAATAAAATTAAAAATGCACCTAAAACCTAAATCAAACGTTGCAGGTGGTTATTTCTTCATGCGCAGTGGTCAACGCGGCACTCTCTAGCTGCCAAGAGCACTTTTTACTATGCGCACCCAACCAGAGTGACGGGAGGAGCACATTTCAGAAAACGTGCTCAGCTCGTCGAGAAACTGCGATTTAAGCAATAAAATTAAAAATGCACCCAAAACCTAAACCAAACGTTGCAGATGGTCATTTCTTCATGCGCAGTGGTCAACGCGGCACTCTCTAGCTGCCAAGAGCACTTTTTACTATGCGCACCCAACCAGAGTGACGGGAGGAGCACATTTCAGAAAACGTGCTCAGCTCGACGAGAAAATGCGATTTAAGCAATAAAATTAAAAATGCACCCAAAACCTAAACCAAACGTTGCAGGCGGTTATTTCTTCATGCGCAGTGGTCAACGCGGCACTCTCTAGCTGCCAAGAGCACTTTTTACTATGCGCACCCAACCAGAGTGACGGGAGGAGCACATTTCAGAAAACGTGCTCAGCTCGTCGAGAAAATGCGATTTAAGCAATAAAATTAAAGATGCACCTAAAACCTAAACCAAACGTTGCAGGTGGTTATTTCTTCATGCGCAGTGGTCAACGCGGCACTCTCTAGCTGCCAAGAGCACTTTTTACTATGCGCACCCAACCAGAGTGACGGGAGGAGCACATTTCAGAAAACGTGCTCAGCTCGTCGAGAAAATGCGATTTAAGCAATAAAATTAAAAATGCACCTAAAACCTAAACCAAACGTTGCAGATGGTCATTTCTTCATGCGCAGTGGTCAACGTGGCACTCTCTAGCTGCCAAGAGCACTTTTTACTATGCGCACCCAACCAGAGTGACGGGAGGAGCACATTTCAGAAAACGTGCTCAGCTCGTCGAGAAAATGCGATTTAAGCAATAAAATTAAAAATGCACCTAAAACCTAAACCAAACGTTGCAGGTGGTTATTTCTTCATGCGCAGCGGTCAACGCGGCACTATCTAGCTGCCAAGAGCACTTTTGACTATGCGCACCCAACCAGAGTGACGGGAGGAGCACATTTCAGAAAACGTGCTCAGCTCGTCGAGAAAATGCGATTTAAGCAATAAAATTAAAAATGCACCTAAAACCTAAACCAAACGTTGCAGGTGGATATTTCTTCATGCGCAGTGGTAAACGCGGCACTCTCTAGCTGCCAAGAGCACTTTTTACTATGCGCACCCAACCAGAGTGACGGGAAGAGCACATTTCAGAAAACGTGCTCAGCTCGTCGAGAAAATGCGATTTAAGCAATAAAATTAAAAATGCACCTAAAACCTAAACCAAACGTTGCAGATGGTCATTTCTTCATGCGCAGTGGTTAACGCGGCACTCTCTAGCTGCCAAGACCACTTTTTACTATGCGCACCCAACCAGAGTGACGGGAGGAGCACATTTCAGAAAACGTGCTCAGCTCGTCGAGAAAATGCGATTTAAGCAATAAAATTAAAGATGCACCTAAAACCTAAACCAAACGTTGCAGGTGGTTATTTCTTCATGCGCAGTGGTCAACGCGGCACTCTCTAGCTGCCAAGAGCACTTTTTACTATGCGCACCTAACCAGAGTGACGGGAGGAGCACATTTCAGCAAACGTGCTCAGCTCGTCGAGAAAATGCGATTTAAGCAATAAAATAAAAAATGCACCTAAAACCTAAAAGAAACGTTGCAGGTGGTTATTTCTTCATGCGCAGTGGTCAACGCGGCACTCTCTAGCTGCCAAGAGCACTTTTTACTATGCGCACCCAACCAGAGTGACGGGAGGAGCACATTTCAGAAAACGTGCTCAGCTCGTCGAGAAAATGCGATTTAAGCAATAAAATTAAAAATGCACCTAAAACCTAAACCAAACGTTGCAGGTGGTTATTTCTTCATGCGCAGCGGTCAACGCGGCACTATCTAGCTGCCAAGAGCACTTTTGACTATGCGCACCCAACCAGAGTGACGGGAGGAGCACATTTCAGAAAACGTGCTCAGCTCGTCGAGAAAATGCGATTTAAGCAATAAAATTAAAAATGCACCTAAAACCTAAACCAAACGTTGCAGATGGTCATTTCTTCATGCGCAGTGGTCAACGTGGCACTCTCTAGCTGCCAAGAGCACTTTTTACTATGCGCACCCAACCAGAGTGACGGGAGGAGCACATTTCAGAAAACGTGCTCAGCTCGTCGAGAAAATGCGATTTAAGCAATAGAATTAAAGATGCACCTAAAACCTAAACCAAACGTTGCAGGTTGTTATTTCTTCATGCGCAGTGGTCAACGCGGCACTCTCTAGCTGCCAAGAGCACTTTTTACTATGCGCACCTAACCAGAGTGACGGGAGGAGCACATTTCAGAAAACGTGCTCAGCTCGTCGAGAAAATGCGATTTAAGCAATAAAATTAAAAATGCACCTAAAACCTAAAAGAAACGTTGCAGGTGGTTATTTCTTCATGCGCAGTGGTCAACGCGGCACTCTCTAGCTGCCAAGAGCACTTTTTACTATGCGCACCCAACCAGAGTGACGGGAGGAGCACATTTCAGAAAACGTGCTCAGCTCGTCGAGAAAATGCGATTTAAGCAATAAAATTAAAAATGCACCTAAAACCTAAACCAAACGTTGCAGGTGGTTATTTCTTCATGCGCAGCGGTCAACGCGGCACTATCTAGCTGCCAAGAGCACTTTTGACTATGCGCACCCAACCAGAGTGACGGGAGGAGCACATTTCAGAAAACGTGCTCAGCTCGTCGAGAAAATGCGATTTAAGCAATAAAATTAAAAATGCACCTAAAACCTAAACCAAACGTTGCAGGTGGTTATTTCTTCATGCGCAGTGGTAAACGCGGCACTCTCTAGCTGCCAAGAGCACTTTTTACTATGCGCACCCAACCAGAGTGACGGGAAGAGCACATTTCAGAAAACGTGCTCAGCTCGTCGAGAAAATGCGATTTAAGCAATAAAATTAAAAATGCACCTAAAACCTAAACCAAACGTTGCAGGTGGTTATTTCTTCATGCACAGTGGTCAACGCGGCACTCTGTAGCTGCCAAGAGCACTTTTTACTATGCGCACCCAACCAGAGTGACGGGAGGAGCACATTTCAGAAAACGTGCTCAGCTCGTCGAGAAAATGCGATTTAAGCAATAAAATTAAAAATGCACCTAAAACCTAAACCAAACGTTGCAGATGGTCATTTCTTCATGCGCAGTGGTTAACGCGGCACTCTCTAGCTGCCAAGACCACTTTTTACTATGCGCACCCAACCAGAGTGACGGGAGGAGCACATTTCAGAAAACGTGCTCAGCTCGTCCAGAAAATGCGATTTAAGTAATAAAATTAAAAATGCACCCAAAACCTAAACCAAACGTTGCAGGTGGTTATTTCTTCATGCGCAGTGGTCAACGCGGCACTCTCTAGCTGCCAAGAGCACTTTTTACTATGCGCACCCAACCAGAGTGACGGGAGGAGCACATTTCAGAAAACGTGCTCAGCTCGTCGAGAAAATGCGATTTAAGCAATAAAATTAAAAATGCACCTAAAACCTAAACCAAACGTTGCAGGTGGTTATTTCTTCATGCGCAGTGGTCAACGCGGCACTCTCTAGCTGCCAAGAGCACTTTTTACTATGCGCACCCAACCAGAGTGACGGGAGGAGCACATTTCAGAAAACGTGCTCAGCTCGTCGAGAAAATGCGATTTAAGCAATAAAATTAAAAATGCACCCAAAACCTAAACCAAACGTTGCAGATGGTCATTTCTTCATGCGCAGTGGTCAACGCGGCACTCTCTAGCTGCCAAGAGCACTTTTTACTATGCGCACCCAACCAGAGTGACGGGAGGAGCACATTTCAGAAAACGTGCTCAGCTCGACGAGAAAATGCGATTTAAGCAATAAAATTAAAAATGCACCCAAAACCTAAACCAAACGTTGCAGGTGGTTATTTCTTCATGCGCAGTGGTCAACGCGGCACTCTCTAGCTGCCAAGAGCACTTTTTACTATGCGCACCCAACCAGAGTGACGGGAGGAGCACATTTCAGAAAACGTGCTCAGCTCGACGAGAAAATGCGATTTAAGCAATAAAATTAAAAATGCACCCAAAACCTAAACCAAACGTTGCAGGTGGTTATTTCTTCATGCGCAGTGGTCAACGCGGCACTCTCTAGCTGCCAAGAGCACTTTTTACTATGCGCACCCAACCAGAGTGACGGGAGGAGCACATTTCAGAAAACGTGCTCTGCTCGTCGAGAAAATGCGATTTAAGCAATAAAATTAAAATTGCACCTAAAACCTAAACCAAACGTTGCAGGTGGTTATTTCTTTATGCGCAATGGTCAACGCGGCACTCTCTAGCTGCCAAGAGCACTTTTTACTATGCGCACCCAACCAGAGTGACGGGAGGAGCACATTTCAGAAAACGTGCTCAGCTCGTCGAGAAAATGCGATTTAAGCAATAAAATTAAAAATGCACCTAAAACCTAAACCAAACGTTGCAGATGGTCATTTCTTCATGCGTAGTGGTCAACGTGGCACTCTCTAGCTGCCAAGAGCACTTTTTACTATGCGCACCCAACCAGAGTGACGGGAGGAGCACATTTCAGAAAACGTGCTCAGCTCGTCGAGAAAATGCGATTTAAGCAATAAAATTAAAGATGCACCTAAAACCTAAACCAAACGTTGCAGGTGGTTATTTCTTCATGCACAGTGGTCAACGCGGCACTCTCTAGCTGCCAAGAGCACTTTTTACTATGCGCACCTAACCAGAGTGACGGGAGGAGCACATTTCAGAAAACGTGCTCAGCTCGTCGAGAAAATGCGATTTAAGCAATAAAAATAAAAATGCACCTAAATCCTAAAAGAAACGTTGCAGGTGGTTATTTCTTCATGCGCAGTGGTCAACGCGGCACTCTCTAGCTGCCAAGAGCACTTTTTACTATGCGCACCCAACCAGAGTGACGGGAGGAGCACATTTCAGAAAACGTGCTCAGCTCGTCGAGAAAATGCCATTTAAGCAATAAAATTAAAAATGCACCCAAAACCTAAACCAAACGTTGCAGATGGTCATTTCTTCATGCGCAGTGGTCAACGCGGAACTCTCTAGCTGCCAAGAGCACTTTTTACTATGCGCACCCTACCAGAGTGACGGGAGGAGCACATTTCAGAAAACGTGCTCAGCTCGTCGAGAAAATGCGATTTAAGCAATAAAATTAAAGATGCACCTAAAACCTAAACCAAACGTTGCAGGTGGTTATTTCTTCATGCGCAGTGGTCAACGCGGCACTCTCTAGCTGCCAAGAGCACTTTTTACTATGCGCACCTAACCAGAGTGACGGGAGGAGCACATTTCAGAAAACGTGCTCAGCTCGTCGAGAAAATGCGATTTAAGCAATAAAATTAAAAATGCACCTAAAACCTAAAAGAAACGTTGCAGGTGGTTATTTCTTCATGCGCAGTGGTCAACGCGGCACTCTCTAGCTGCCAAGAGCACTTTTTACTATGCGCACCCAACCAGAGTGACGGGAGGAGCACATTTCAGAAAACGTGCTCAGCTCGTCGAGAAAATGCGATTTAAGCAATAAAATTAAAAATGCACCTAAAACCTAAACCAAACGTTGCAGGTGGTTATTTCTTCATGCGCAGCGGTCAACGCGGCACTATCTAGCTGCCAAGAGCACTTTTGACTATGCGCACCCAACCAGAGTGACGGGAGGAGCACATTTCAGAAAACGTGCTCAGCTCGTCGAGAAAATGCGATTTAAGCAATAAAATTAAAAATGCACCTAAAACCTAAACCAAACGTTGCAGGTGGATATTTCTTCATGCGCAGTGGTAAACGCGGCACTCTCTAGCTGCCAAGAGCACTTTTTACTATGCGCACCCAACCAGAGTGACGGGAAGAGCACATTTCAGAAAACGTGCTCAGCTCGTCGAGAAAATGCGATTTAAGCAATAAAATTAAAAATGCACCTAAAACCTAAACCAAACGTTGCAGATGGTCATTTCTTCATGCGCAGTGGTTAACGCGGCACTCTCTAGCTGCCAAGACCACTTTTTACTATGCGCACCCAACCAGAGTGACGGGAGGAGCACATTTCAGAAAACGTGCTCAGCTCGTCCAGAAAATGCGATTTAAGCAATAAAATTAAAAATGCACCCAAAACCTAAACCAAACGTTGCAGGTGGTTATTTCTTCATGCGCAGTGGTCAACGCGGCACTCTCTAGCTGCCAAGAGCACTTTTTACTATGCGCACCCATCCAGAGTGACGGGAGGAGCACATTTCAGAAAACGTGCTCAGCTCGTCGAGAAAATGCGATTTAAGCAATAAAATTAAAAATGCACCTAAAACCTAAACCAAACGTTGCAGGTGCTTATTTCTTCATGCGCAGTGGTCAACGCGGCACTCTCTAGCTGCCAAGAGCACTTTTTACTATGCGCACCCAACCAGAGTGACGGGAGGAGCACATTTCAGAAAACGTGCTCAGCTCGTCGAGAAAATGCGATTTAAGCAATAAAATTAAAAATGCACCTAAAACCTAAACCAAACGTTGCAGATGGTCATTTCTTCATGCGCAGTGGTCAACGTGGCACTCTCTAGCTGCCAAGAGCACTTTTTACTATGCGCACCCAACCAGAGTGACGGGAGGAGCACATTTCAGAAAACGTGCTCAGCTCGTCGAGAAAATGCGATTTAAGCAATAAAATTAAAGATGCACCTAAAACCTAAACCAAACGTTGCAGGTGGTTATTTCTTCATGCGCAGTGGTCAACGCGGCACTCTCTAGCTGCCAAGAGCACTTTTTACTATGCGCACCTAACCAGAGTGACGGGAGGAGCACATTTCAGAAAACGTGCTCAGCTCGTCGAGAAAATGCGATTTAAGCAATAAAATTAAAAATGCACCTAAAACCTAAAAGAAACGTTGCAGGTGGTTATTTCTTCATGCGCAGTGGTCAACGCGGCACTCTCTAGCTGCCAAGAGCACTTTTTACTATGCGCACCCAACCAGAGTGACGGGAGGAGCACATTTCAGAAAACGTGCTCAGCTCGTCGAGAAAATGCGATTTAAGCAATAAAATTAAAAATGCACCTAAAACCTAAACCAAACGTTGCAGGTGGTTATTTCTTCATGCGCAGTGGTCAACGCGGCACTCTCTAGCTGCCAAGAGCACTTTTTACTATGCGCACCCAACCAGAGTGACGGGAGGAGCACATTTCAGAAAACGTGCTCAGCTCGACGAGAAAATGCGATTTAAGCAATAAAATTAAAAATGCACCCAAAACCTAAACCAAACGTTGCAGGTGGTTATTTCTTCATGCGCAGTGGTCAACGCGGCACTCTCTAGCTGCCAAGAGCACTTTTTACTATGTGCACCCAACCAGAGTGACGGGAGGAGCACATTTCAGAAAACGTGCTCTGCTCGTCGAGAAAATGCGATTTAAGCAATAAAATTAAAAATGCACCTAAAACCTAAACCAAACGTTGCATGTGGTTATTTCTTCATGCGCAATTGTCAACGCGGCACTCTCTAGCTGCCAAGAGCACTTTTTACTATGCGCACCCAACCAGAGTGACGGGAGGAGCACATTTCAGAAAACGTGCTCGGCTCGTCGAGAAAATGCGATTTAAGCAATAAAATTAAAAATGCACCTAAAACCTAAACCAAACGTTGCAGATGGTCATTTCTTCATGCGCAGTGGTCAACGTGGCACTCTCTAGCTGCCAAGAGCACTTTTACTATGCGCACCCAACCAGAGTGACGGGAGGAGCACATTTCAGAAAACGTGCTCAGCTCGTCGAGAAAATGCCATTTAAGTAATAAAATTAAAGATGCACCTAAAACCTAAACCAAACGTTGCAGGTGGTTATTTCTTCATGTGCAGTGGTCAACGCGGCACTCTCTAGCTGCCAAGAGCACTTTTTACTATGCGCACCCAACCAGAGTGACGGGAGGAGCACATTTCAGAAAACGTGCTCAGCTCGTCGAGAAAATGCGATTTAAGCAATAAAATTAAAAATGCACCTAAAACCTAAACCAAACGTTGCAGGTGGTTATTTCTTCATGCGCAGTGGTCAACGCGGCACTCTCTAGCTGCCAAGAGCACTTTTTACTATGCGCACCCAACCAGAGTGACGGGAGGAGCACATTTCAGAAAACGTGCTCAGCTCGTCGAGAAAATGCGATTTAAGCAATAAAATTAAGAATGCACCTAAAACCTAAACCAAACGTTGCAGGTGGTTATTTCTTCATGCGCAGCAGTCAACGCGGCACTCTCTAGCTGCCAAGAGCACTTTTTACTATGCGCACCCAACCAGAGTGACGGGAGGAGCACATTTCAGAGAACGTGCTCAGCTCGTCGAGAAAATGCGATTTAAGCAATCAAATTAAAAATGCACCTAAAACCTAAAACAAACGTTGCAGGTGGTTATTTCTTTATGCGCAGTGGTCAACGCGGCACTCTCTAGCTGCCAAGAGCACTTTTTACTATGCGCACCCAACCAGAGTGACGGGAGGAGCACATTTCAGAAAACGTGCTCAGCTCGTCGAGAAAATGCGATTTAAGCAATCAAATTAAAAATGCACCCAAAACCTAAACCAAACGTTGCAGATGGTCATTTCTTCATGCGCAGTGGTCAACGCGGCACTCTCTAGCTGCCAAGAGCACTTTTTACTATGCGCACCCTACCAGAGTGACGGGAGGAGCACATTTCAGAAAACGTGCTCAGCTCGACGAGAAAATGCGATTTAAGCAATAAAATTAAAAATGCACCCAAAACCTAAACCAAACGTTGAAGGCGGTTATTTCTTCATGCGCAGTGGTCAACGCGGCACTCTCTAGCTGCCAAGAGCACTTTTTACTATGCGCACCCAACCAGAGTGACGGGAGGAGCACATTTCAGAAAACGTGCTCAGCTCGTCGAGAAAATGCGATTTAAGCAATAAAATTAAAGATGCACCTAAAACCTAAACCAAACGTTGCAGGTGGTTATTTCTTCATGTGCAGTGGTCAACGCGGCACTCTCTAGCTGCCAAGAGCACTTTTTACTATGCGCACCCAACCAGAGTGACGGGAGGAGCACATTTCAGAAAACGTGCTCAGCTCGTCGAGAAAATGCGATTTAAGCAATAAAATTAAAAATGCACCCAAAACCTAAACCAAACGTTGCAGATGGTCATTTCTTCATGCGCAGTGGTCAACGCGGGCACTATCTAGCTGCCAAGAGCACTTTTTACTATGCGCACCCAACCAGAGTGACGGGAGGAGCACATTTCAGAAAACGTGCTCAGCTCGACGAGAAAATGCGATTTAAGCAATAAAATTAAAAATGCACCCAAAACCTAAACCAAACGTTTCAGGTGGTTATTTCTTCATGCGCAGTGGTCAACGCGGCACTCTCTAGCTGCCAAGAGCACTTTTTACTATGCGCACCCAACCAGAGTGACGGGAGGAGCACATTTCAGAAAACGTGCTCAGCTCGTCGAGAAAATGCGATTTAAGCAATAAAATTAAAAATGCACCCAAAACCTAAACCAAACGTTGCAGAAGGTCATTTCTTCATGTGCAGTGGTCAACGCGGCAATCTCTAGCTGCCAAGAGCACTTTTTACTATGCGCACCCAACCAGAGTGACGGGAGGAGCACATTTCAGAAAACGTGCTCAGCTCGACGAGAAAATGCGATTTAAGCAATAAAATTAAAAATGCACCCAAAACCTAAACCAAACGTTGCAGGTGGTTATTTCTTCATGCGCAGTGGTCAACGCGGCACTCTCTAGCTGCCAAGAGCACTTTTTACTATGCGCACCCAACCAGAGTGACGGGAGGAGCACATTTCAGAAAACGTGCTCTGCTCGTCGAGAAAATGCGATTTAAGCAATAAAATTAAAAATGCACCTAAAACCTAAACCAAACGTTGCAGGTGGTTATTTCTTTATGCGCAATGGTCAACGCGGCACTCTCTAGCTGCCAAGAGCACTTTTTACTATGCTCACCCAACCAGAGTGACGGGAGGAGCACATTTCAGAAAACGTGCTCAGCTCGTCGAGAAAATGCGATTTAAGCAATAAAATTAAAAATGCACCCAAAACCTAAACCAAACGTTTCAGATGGTCATTTCTTCATGCGCAGTGGTCAACGCGGCACTCTCTAGCTGCCAAGAGCACTTTTTACTATGCGCACCCAACCAGAGTGACGGGAGGAGCACATTTCAGAAAACGTGCTCAGCTCGTCGAGAAAATGCGATTTAAGCAATAAAATTAAAAATGCACCTAAAACCTAAATCAAACGTTGCAGGTGGTTATTTCTTCATGCGCAGTGGTCAACGCGGCACTCTCTAGCTGCCAAGAGCACTTTTTACTATGCGCACCCAACCAGAGTGACGGGAGGAGCACATTTCAGAAAACGTGCTCAGCTCGTCGAGAAACTGCGATTTAAGCAATAAAATTAAAAATGCACCCAAAACCTAAACCAAACGTTGCAGATGGTCATTTCTTCATGCGCAGTGGTCAACGCGGCACTCTCTAGCTGCCAAGAGCACTTTTTACTATGCGCACCCAACCAGAGTGACGGGAGGAGCACATTTCAGAAAACGTGCTCAGCTCTACGAGAAAATGCGATTTAAGCAATAAAATTAAAAATGCACCCAAAACCTAAACCAAACGTTGCAGGCGGTTATTTCTTCATGCGCAGTGGTCAACGCGGCACTCTCTAGCTGCCAAGAGCACTTTTTACTATGCGCACCCAACCAGAGTGACGGGAGGAGCACATTTCAGAAAACGTGCTCAGCTCGTCGAGAAAATGCGATTTAAGCAATAAAATTAAAAATGCACCTAAAACCTAAACCAAACGTTGGGGGTGGTTATTTCTTCATGTGCAGCAGTCAACGCGGCACTCTCTAGCTGCCAAAAGCACCTTTTACTATGCGCACCCAACCAGAGTGACGGGAGGAGCACATTTCAGAAAACATGCTCAGCTCGTCGAGAAAATGCGATTTAAGCAATAAAATTAAAAATGCACCTAAAACCTAAACCAAACGTTGCAGATGGTAATTTCTTCATGCGCAGTGGTCAACGCGGCACTCTCTAGCTGCCAAGAGCACTTTTTACTATGCGCACCCAACCAGAGTGACGGGAGGAGCACATTTCAGAAAACGTGCTCAGCTAGTCGAGAAAATGCGATTTAAGCAATAAAATTAAAAATGCACCCAAAACCTAAACCAAACGTTGCAGATGGTCATTTCTTCATGCGCAGTGGTCAACGCGGCACTCTTTAGCTGCCAAGAGCACTTTTTACTATGCACACCCAACCAGAGTGACGGGAGGAGCACATTTCTGAAAACGTGCTCAGCTCGACGACAAAATGCGATTTAAGCAATAAAATTAAAAATGCACCCAAAACCTAAAACAAACGTTGCACGTGGTTATTTCTTCATGCGCAGTGGTCAACGCGGCACTCTCTAGCTGCCAAGATCACTTTTTATTATGCGCAACCAACCAGAGTGACGGGAGGAGCACATTTCAGAAAACGTGCTCAGCTCGTCGAGAAAATGCAATTTAAGCAATAAAATTAAAAATGCACCTAAAACCTAAACCAAACGTTGCAGGTGGTTATTTCTTCATGCGCAGTGGTCAACGCGGCACTCTCTAGCTGCCAAGAGCACTTTTTACTATTCGCACCCAACCAGAGTGACGGGAGGAGCACATTTCAGAAAACGTGCTCAGCTCGTCGAGAAAATGCGATTTAAGCAATAAAATTAAAAATGCACCTAAAACCTAAACCAAACGTTGCAGGTGGTTATTTCTTCATGCGCAGCGGTCAACGCGGCACTATCTAGCTGCCAAAAGCACTTTTGACTATGCGCACCCAACCAGAGTGACGGGAGGAGCACATTTCAGAAAACGTGCTCAGCTCGTTGAGAAAATGCGATTTAAGCAATACAATTAAAAATGCACCTAAAACCTAAACCAAACGTTGCAGGTGGTTATTTCTTCATGTGCAGTGGTAAACGCGGCACTCTCTAGCTGCCAAGAGCACTTTTTACTATGCGCACCCAACCAGAGTGACGGGAAGAGCACATTTTAGAAAACGTGCTCAGCTCGTCGAGAAAATGCGATTTAAGCAATAAAATTAAAAATGCACCTAAAACCTAAACCAAACGTTGCAGGTGGTTATTTCTTCATGTGCAGTGGTCAACGCGGCACTCTCTAGCTGCCAAGAGCACTTTTTACTATGCGCACCCAACCAGAGTGACGAGAGGAGCACATTTCAGAAAACGTGCTCAGCTCGTCGAGAAAATGCGATTTAAGCAATAAAATTAAAAATGCACCTAAAACCTAAACCAAACGTTGCAGATGGTCATTTCTTCATGCGCAGTGGTCAACGCGGCACTCTCTAGCTGCCAAGAGCACTTTTTACTATGCGCACCCAACCAGAGTGACGGGAGGAGCACATTTCAGAAAACGTGCTCAGCTCGTCGAGAAAATGCGATTTAAGCAATAAAATTAAAAATGCACCTAAAACCTAAACCAAACGTTGCAGGTGGTTATTTCTTCATGCGCAGCGGTCAACGCGGCACTATCTAGCTGCCAAGAGCACTTTTAACTATGCGCACCCAACCAGAGTGACGGGAGGAGCACATTTCAGAAAACGTGCTCAGCTCGTTGAGAAAATGCGATTTAAGCAATAAAATTAAAAATGCACCCAAAACCTAAACCAAACGTCGCAGATGGTCATTTCTTCATGCGCAGAGGTCAACGCGGCACTCTCTAGCTGCCAAGAGCACTTTTTACTATGCGCACCCAACCAGAGTGACGGGAGGAGCACATTTCAGAAAACGTGCTCAGTTCGTCCAGAAAATGCGATTTAAGCAATAAAATTAAAAATGCACCCAAAACCTAAGCCAAACGTTGCAGGTGGTTATTTCTTCATGCGCAGTGGTCAACGCGGCACTCTCTAGCTGCCAAGATCACTTTTTATTATGCGCACCCAACCAGAGTGACGGGAAGAGCTCATTTCAGAAAACGTGCTCAGCTCGTCGAGAAAATGCGATTTAAGCAATAAAATTAAAAATGCACGTAAAACCTAAACCAAACTTGCAGGTGGTTATTTCTTCATGTGCAGTGGTCAACGCGGCACTCTCTAGCTGCCAAGAGCACTTTTTACTATGCGCACCCAACCAAAGTGACGGGAGGAGCACATTTCAGAAAACGTGCTCAGCTCCTCGAGAAAATGCGATTCAAGCAATAAAATTAAAAATGCACCCAAAACCTAAACCAAACGTTGCAGATGGTCATTTCTTCATGCGCAGAGGTCAACGCGGCACTCTCTAGCTGCCAAGAGCACTTTTTACTATGCGCACCCAACCAGAGTGACGGGAGGAGCACATTTCAGAAAACGTGCTCAGCTCGTCGAGAAAATGCGATTTAAGCAATAAAATTAAAAATGCACCCAAAACCTAAACCAAACGTTGCAGGTGGTTATTTCTTCATGCGCAGTGGTCAACGCGGCACTCTCTAGCTGCCAAGATCACTTTTTATTATGCGCAACCAACCAGAGTGACGGGAGGAGCACATTTCAGAAAACGTGCTCAGCTCGTCGAGAAAATGCAATTTAAGCAATAAAATTAAAAATGCACCTAAAACCTAAACCAAACGTTGCAGGTGGTTATTTCTTCATGCGCAGTGGTCAACGCGGCACTCTCTAGCTGCCAAGAGCACTTTTTACTATGCGCACCCAACCAGAGTGACGGGAGGAGCACATTTCAGAAAACGTGCTCAGCTCGTCGAGAAAATGCGATTTAAGCAATAAAATTAAAAATGCACCTAAAACCTAAACCAAACGTTGCAGGTGGTTATTTCTTCATGCGCAGCGGTCAACGCGGCACTATCTAGCTGCCAAGAGCACTTTTGACTATGCGCACCCAACCAGAGTGACGGGAGGAGCACATTTCAGAAAACGTGCTCAGCTCGTCGAGAAAATGCGATTTAAGCAATAAAATTAAAAATGCACCTAAAACCTAAACCAAACGTTGCAGGTGGTTATTTCTTCATGCGCAGTGGTAAACGCGGCACTCTGTAGCTGCCAAGAGCACTTTTTACTATGCGCACCCAACCAGAGTGACGGGAAGAGCACATTTTAGAAAACGTGCTCAGCTCGTCGAGAAAATTCGATTTAAGCAATAAAATTAAAAATGCACCTAAAACCTAAACCAAACGTTGCAGATGGTCATTTCTTCATGCGCAGTGGTCAACGCGGCACTCTCTAGCTGCCAAGAGCACTTTTTAATATGCACACCCAACCAGAGTGACGGGAGGAGCACATTTCTGAAAACGTGCTCAGCTCGACGAGAAAATGCGATTTAAGCAATAAAATTAAAAATGCACCCAAAACCTAAAACAAACGTTGCACGTGGTTATTTCTTCATGCACAGTGGTCAACGCGGCACTCTCTAGCTGCCAAGAGCACTTTTTACTATGCGCACCCAACCAGAGTGACGGGAGGAGCACATTTCAGAAAACGTGCTCAGCTCGTCGAGAAAATGCGATTTAAGCAATCAAATTAAAAATGCACCCAAAACCTAAACCAAACGTTGGGGGTGGTTATTTCTTCATGTGCAGCAGTCAACGCGGCACTCTCTAGCTGCCAAGAGCACTTTTTACTATGCGCACCCGACCAGAGTGACGGGAGGAGCACATTTCAGAAAACGTGCTCAGCTCGTCGAGAAAATGCGATTTAAGCAATAAAATTAAAAATGCATCTAAAACCTAAACCGAACGTTGCAGGTGGTTATTTCTTCATGCGCACTGGTCAACGCGGCACTCTCTAGCTGCCAAGAGCACTTTTTACTATGCGCACCCAACCAGAGTGACGGGAGGAGCACATTTCAGAGAACGTGCTCAGCTCGTCGAGAAAATGCGATTAAAGCAATAAAATTAAAAATGCACCTAAAACCTAAACCAAACGTTGCAGATGGTCATTTCTTCATGCGCAGTGGTCAACGCGGCACTCTCTAGCTGCCAAAAGCACCTTTTACTATGCGCACCCAACCAGAGTGACGGGAGGAGCACATTTCAGAAAACATGCTCAGCTCGTCGAGAAAATGCGATTTAAGCAATAAAATTGAAAATGCACCTAAAACCTAAACCAAACGTTGCAGATGGTCATTTCTTCATGCGCAGTGGTCAACGCGGCACTCTCTAGCTGCCAAGAGCACTTTTTACTATGCGCACCCAACCAGAGTGACGGGAGGAGCACATTTCAGAAAACCTGCTCAGCTAGTCGAGAAAATGCGATTTAAGCAATAAAATTAAAAATGCACCCAAAACCTAAACCAAACGTTGCAGATGGTCATTTCTTCATGCGCAGTGGTCAACGCGGCACTCTTTAGCTGCCAAGAGCACTTTTTACTATGGACACCCAACCAGAGTGACGGGAGGAGCACATTTCTGAAAACGTGCTCAGCTCGACGAGAAAATGCGATTTAAGCAATAAAATTAAAAATGCACCCAAAACCTAAAACAAACGTTGCACGTGGTTATTTCTTCATGCGCAGTGGTCAACGCGGCACTCTCTAGCTGCCAAGATCACTTTTTATTATGCGCAACCAACCAGAGTGACGGGAGGAGCACATTTCAGAAAACGTGCTCAGCTCGTCGAGAAAATGCAATTTAAGCAATAAAATTAAAAATGCACCTAAAACCTAAACCAAACGTTGCAGGTGGTTATTTCTTCATGCGCAGTGGTCAACGCGGCACTCTCTAGCTGCCAAGAGCACTTTTTACTATTCGCACCCAACCAGAGTGACGGGAGGAGCACATTTCAGAAAACGTGCTCAGCTCGTCGAGAAAATGCGATTTAAGCAATAAAATTAAAAATGCACCTAAAACCTAAACCAAACGTTGCAGGTGGTTATTTCTTCATGCGCAGCGGTCAACGCGGCACTATCTAGCTGCCAAGAGCACTTTTGACTATGCGCACCCAACCAGAGTGACGGGAGGAGCACATTTCAGAAAACGTGCTCAGCTCGTTGAGAAAATGCGATTTAAGCAATACAATTAAAAATGCACCTAAAACCTAAACCAAACGTTGCAGGTGGTTATTTCTTCATGTGCAGTGGTAAACGCGGCACTCTCTAGCTGCCAAGAGCACTTTTTACTATGCGCACCCAACCAGAGTGACGGGAAGAGCACATTTTAGAAAACGTGCTCAGCTCGTCGAGAAAATGCGATTTAAGCAATAAAATTAAAAATGCACCTAAAACCTAAACCAAACGTTGCAGATGGTAATTTCTTCATGCGCAGTGGTCAACGCGGCACTCTCTAGCTGCCAAGAGCACTTTTTACTATGCGCACCCAACCAGAGTGACGGGAGGAGCACATTTCAGAAAACGTGCTCAGCTAGTCGAGAAAATGCGATTTAAGCAATAAAATTAAAAATGCACCCAAAACCTAAACCAAACGTTGCAGATGGTCATTTCTTCATGCGCAGTGGTCAACGCGGCACTCTTTAGCTGCCAAGAGCACTTTTTACTATGCACACCCAACCAGAGTGACGGGAGGAGCACATTTCTGAAAACGTGCTCAGCTCGACGACAAAATGCGATTTAAGCAATAAAATTAAAAATGCACCCAAAACCTAAAACAAACGTTGCACGTGGTTATTTCTTCATGCGCAGTGGTCAACGCGGCACTCTCTAGCTGCCAAGATCACTTTTTATTATGCGCAACCAACCAGAGTGACGGGAGGAGCACATTTCAGAAAACGTGCTCAGCTCGTCGAGAAAATGCAATTTAAGCAATAAAATTAATAATGCACCTAAAACCTAAACCAAACGTTGCAGGTGGTTATTTCTTCATGCGCAGTGGTCAACGCGGCACTCTCTAGCTGCCAAGAGCACTTTTTACTATTCGCACCCAACCAGAGTGACGGGAGGAGCACATTTCAGAAAACGTGCTCAGCTCGTCGAGAAAATGCGATTTAAGCAATAAAATTAAAAATGCACCTAAAACCTAAACCAAACGTTGCAGGTGGTTATTTCTTCATGCGCAGCGGTCAACGCGGCACTATCTAGCTGCCAAGAGCACTTTTGACTATGCGCACCCAACCAGAGTGACGGGAGGAGCACATTTCAGAAAACGTGCTCAGCTCGTTGAGAAAATGCGATTTAAGCAATACAATTAAAAATGCACCTAAAACCTAAACCAAACGTTGCAGGTGGTTATTTCTTCATGTGCAGTGGTAAACGCGGCACTCTCTAGCTGCCAAGAGCACTTTTTACTATGCGCACCCAACCAGAGTGACGGGAAGAGCACATTTTAGAAAACGTGCTCAGCTCGTCGAGAAAATGCGATTTAAGCAATAAAATTAAAAATGCACCTAAAACCTAAACCAAACGTTGCAGGTGGTTATTTCTTCATGTGCAGTGGTCAACGCGGCACTCTCTAGCTGCCAAGAGCACTTTTTACTATGCGCACCCAACCAGAGTGACGGGAGGAGCACATTTCAGAAAACGTGCTCAGCTCGTCGAGAAAATGCGATTTAAGCAATAAAATTAAAAATGCACCTAAAACCTAAACCAAACGTTGCAGATGGTCATTTCTTCATGCGCAGTGGTCAACGCGGCACTCTCTAGCTGCCAAGAGCACTTTTTACTATGCGCACCCAACCAGAGTGACGGGAGGAGCACATTTCAGAAAACGTGCTCAGCTCGTCGAGAAAATGCGATTTAAGCAATAAAATTAAAAATGCACCTAAAACCTAAACCAAACGTTGCAGGTGGTTATTTCTTCATGCGCAGCGGTCAACGCGGCACTATCTAGCTGCCAAGAGCACTTTTAACTATGCGCACCCAACCAGAGTGACGGGAGGAGCACATTTCAGAAAACGTGCTCAGCTCGTTGAGAAAATGCGATTTAAGCAATAAAATTAAAAATGCACCCAAAACCTAAACCAAACGTCGCAGATGGTCATTTCTTCATGCGCAGAGGTCAACGCGGCACTCTCTAGCTGCCAAGAGCACTTTTTACTATGCGCACCCAACCAGAGTGACGGGAGGAGCACATTTCAGAAAACGTGCTCAGTTCGTCCAGAAAATGCGATTTAAGCAATAAAATTAAAAATGCACCCAAAACCTAAGCCAAACGTTGCAGGTGGTTATTTCTTCATGCGCAGTGGTCAACGCGGCACTCTCTAGCTGCCAAGATCACTTTTTATTATGCGCACCCAACCAGAGTGACGGGAAGAGCTCATTTCAGAAAACGTGCTCAGCTCGTCGAGAAAATGCGATTTAAGCAATAAAATTAAAAATGCACGTAAAACCTAAACCAAACTTGCAGGTGGTTATTTCTTCATGTGCAGTGGTCAACGCGGCACTCTCTAGCTGCCAAGAGCACTTTTTACTATGCGCACCCAACCAAAGTGACGGGAGGAGCACATTTCAGAAAACGTGCTCAGCTCCTCGAGAAAATGCGATTCAAGCAATAAAATTAAAAATGCACCCAAAACCTAAACCAAACGTTGCAGATGGTCATTTCTTCATGCGCAGAGGTCAACGCGGCACTCTCTAGCTGCCAAGAGCACTTTTTACTATGCGCACCCAACCAGAGTGACGGGAGGAGCACATTTCAGAAAACGTGCTCAGCTCGTCGAGAAAATGCGATTTAAGCAATAAAATTAAAAATGCACCCAAAACCTAAACCAAACGTTGCAGGTGGTTATTTCTTCATGCGCAGTGGTCAACGCGGCACTCTCTAGCTGCCAAGATCACTTTTTATTATGCGCAACCAACCAGAGTGACGGGAGGAGCACATTTCAGAAAACGTGCTCAGCTCGTCGAGAAAATGCAATTTAAGCAATAAAATTAAAAATGCACCTAAAACCTAAACCAAACGTTGCAGGTGGTTATTTCTTCATGCGCAGTGGTCAACGCGGCACTCTCTAGCTGCCAAGAGCACTTTTTACTATGCGCACCCAACCAGAGTGACGGGAGGAGCACATTTCAGAAAACGTGCTCAGCTCGTCGAGAAAATGCGATTTAAGCAATAAAATTAAAAATGCACCTAAAACCTAAACCAAACGTTGCAGGTGGTTATTTCTTCATGCGCAGCGGTCAACGCGGCACTATCTAGCTGCCAAGAGCACTTTTGACTATGCGCACCCAACCAGAGTGACGGGAGGAGCACATTTCAGAAAACGTGCTCAGCTCGTCGAGAAAATGCGATTTAAGCAATAAAATTAAAAATGCACCTAAAACCTAAACCAAACGTTGCAGGTGGTTATTTCTTCATGCGCAGTGGTAAACGCGGCACTCTGTAGCTGCCAAGAGCACTTTTTACTATGCGCACCCAACCAGAGTGACGGGAAGAGCACATTTTAGAAAACGTGCTCAGCTCGTCGAGAAAATTCGATTTAAGCAATAAAATTAAAAATGCACCTAAAACCTAAACCAAACGTTGCAGATGGTCATTTCTTCATGCGCAGTGGTCAACGCGGCACTCTCTAGCTGCCAAGAGCACTTTTTAATATGCACACCCAACCAGAGTGACGGGAGGAGCACATTTCTGAAAACGTGCTCAGCTCGACGAGAAAATGCGATTTAAGCAATAAAATTAAAAATGCACCTAAAACCTAAACCAAACGTTGCAGATGGTTATTTCTTCATGCGCAGTGGTCAACGCGGCACTCTCTAGCTGCCAAGAGCACTTTTTACTATGCGCACCCGACCAGAGTGACGGGAGGAGCACATTTCAGAAAACGTGCTCAGCTCGTCGAGAAAATGCGATTTAAGCAATAAAATTAAAAATGCATCCAAAACCTAAACCAAACGTTGCAGATGGTCATTTCTTCATGCGCAGTGGTCAACGCGGCACTCTTTAGCTGCCAAGAGCACTTTTTACTATGCACACCCAACCAGAGTGACGGGAGGAGCACATTTCAGAAAACGTGCTCAGCTCGTCGATAAAATGCAATTTAAGCAATCAAATTAAAAATGCACCTAAAACCTAAAACAAACGTTGCACGTGGTTATTTCTTCATGCGCAGTGGTCAACGCGGCACTCTCTAGCTGCCAAAAGCACCTTTTACTATGCGCACCCAACCAGAGTGACGGTAGGAGCACATTTCAGAAAACATGCTAAGCTCGTCGAGAAAATGCGATTTAAGCAATAAAATTAAAAATGCACCTAAAACCTAAACCAAACGTTGCAGATGGTCATTTCTTCATGCGCAGTGGTCAACGCGGCACTCTCTAGCTGCCAAGAGCACTTTTTACTATGCGCACCCAACCAGAGTGACGGGAGGAGCACATTTCAGAAAACGTGCTCAGCTCATCGAGAAAATGCGATTTAAGCAATAAAATTAAAAAGGCACCTAAAACCTAAACCAAACGTTGCAGGTGGTTATTTCTTCATGCGCAGCAGTCAACGCGGCACTCTCTAGCTGCCAAGAGCACTTTTTACTATGCGCACCCAACCAGAGTGACGGGAGGAGCACATTTCAGAAAACGTGCTCAGCTCGTCGAGAAAATGCGATTTAAGCAATCAAATTAAAAATGCACCTAAAACCTAAACCAAACGTTGCAGATGGTCATTTCTTCATGCGCAGTGGTCAACGCGGCACTCTCTAGCTGCCAAGAGCACTTTTTACTATGCGCACCCAACCAGAGTGACGGGAGGAGCACATTTCAGAAAACGTGCTCAGCTCGACGAGAAAATGCGATTTAAGCAATAAAATTAAAAATGC
This sequence comes from Syngnathus scovelli, assembly GCF_024217435.2. Classification (NCBI taxonomy): domain Eukaryota; kingdom Metazoa; phylum Chordata; class Actinopteri; order Syngnathiformes; family Syngnathidae; genus Syngnathus; species Syngnathus scovelli. The sequence goes on from NW_026061655.1 coordinate 52,089, forward strand.
ACCCAAAACCTAAACCAAACGTTGCAGATGGTCATTTCTTCATGCGCAGTGGTCAACGCGGCACTCTCTAGCTGCCAAGAGCACTTTTTACTATGCGCACTCAACCAGAGTGACGGGAGGAGCACATTTCAGAAAACGTGCTCAGCTCGACGAGAAAATGCGATTTAAGCAATAAAATTAAAAATGCACCCAAAACCTAAACCAAACGTTGCAGGTGGTCATTTCTTCATGCGCAATGGTCAACGCGGCACTCTCTCGCTGCCAAGAGCACTTTTTACTATGCGCACCCAACCAGAGTGACGGGAGGAGCACATTTCAGAAAACGTGCTCAGCTCGTCGAGAAAATGCGATTTAAGCAATAAAATTAAAAATGCACCTAAAACCTAAACCAAACGTTGCAGGTGGTTATTTCGTCATGCGCAATGGTCAACGCGGCACTCTCTAGCTGCCAAGAGCACTTTTTACTATGCGCACCCAACCAGAGTGACGGGAGGAGCACATTTCAGAAAACGTGCTCAGCTCGACGAGAAAATGCGATTTAAGCAATAAAATTAAAAATGCACCCAAAACCTAAACCAAACGTTGCAGATGGTCATTTCTTCATGCGCAGTGGTCAACGCGGCACTCTCTGGCTGCCAAGAGCACTTTTTACTATGCGCACCCAACCAGAGTGACGTGAGGAGCACATTTCAGAAAACGTGCTCAGCTCATCGAGAAAATGCGATTTAAGCAATAAAATTAAAAAGGCACCTAAAACCTAAACCAAACGTTGCAGGTGGTTATTTTTTCATGCGCAGCAGTCAACGCGGCACTCTCTAGCTGCCAAGAGCACTTTTTACTATGCGCACCCAACCAGAGTGACGGGAGGAGCAGATTTCAGAAAACGTGCTCAGCTCGTCGAGAAAATGCGATTTAAGCAATCAAATTAAAAATGCACCTAAAACCTAAACCAAACGTTGCAGATGGTCATTTCTTCATGCGCAGTGGTCAACGCGGCACTCTCTAGCTGCCAAGAGCACTTTTTACTATGCGCACCCAACCAGAGTGACGGGAGGAGCACATTTCAGAAAACGTGCTCAGCTCGACGAGAAAATGCGATTTAAGCAATAAAATTAAAAATGCACCCAAAACATAAACCAAACGTTGCAGGTGGTTATTTCTTAATGCGCAGTGGTCAACGCGGCACTCTCTAGCTGCCAAGAGCACTTTTTACTATGCGCACCCAACCAGAGTGACGGGAGGAGCACATTTCAGAAAACGTGCTCAGCTCGTCGAGAAAATGCGATTTAAGCAATACAATTAAAAATGCACCCAAAACCTAAACCAGACGTTGCAGATGGTCATTTCTTCATGCGCAGTGGTCAACGCGGCACTCTCTCGCTGCCAAGAGCACTTTTTACTATGCGCACCCAACAAGAGTGACGGGAGGAGCACATTTCAGAAAACGTGCTCAGCTCGTCGAGAAAATGCGATTTAAGCAATAAAATTAAAGATGCACCCAAAACCTAAACCAAACGTTGCAGATGGTCATTTCTTCATGCGCAGTGGTCAACGCGGCAATCTCTAGCTGCCAAGAGCACTTTTTACTATGCGCACCCTACCAGAGTGACGGGAGGAGCACATTTCAGAAAACGTGCTCAGCTCGACGAGAAAATGCGATTTAAGCAATAAAATTAAAAATGCACCCAAAACCTAAACCAAACGTTGCAGGCGGTTATTTCTTCATGCGCAGTGGTCAACGCGGCACTCTCTCGCTGCCAAGAGCACTTTTTACTATGCGCAACCGACAAGAGTGACGGGAGGAGCACATTTCAGAAAACGTGCTCAGCTCGTCGAGAAAATGCGATTTAAGCAATAAAATTAAAAATGCACCTAAAACCTAAACCAAACGTTGCACGTGGTCATTTCTTCATGCGCAGTGGTCAACGCGGAACTCTCTAGCTGCCAAGAGCACTTTTTACTATGCGCACCCAACCAGAGTGACGGGAGGAGCACATTTCAGAAAACGTGTTCAGCTCGTCGATAAAATGCGATTTAAGCAATCAAATTAAAAATGCACCTAAAACCTAAAACAAACGTTGCACGTGGTTATTTCTTCATGCGCAGTGGTCAACGCGGCACTCTCTAGCTGCCAAGAGCACTGTTTACTATGCGCACCCAACCAGAGTGACGGGAGGAGCACATTTCAGAAAACGTGCTCAGCTCGTCGAGAAAATGCGATTTAAGCAATAAAATTAAAAATGCTCCCAAAACCTAAACCAAACGTTGCAGATGGTCATTTCTTCATGCGCAGTGGTCAACGCGGCACTCTCTAGCTGCCAAGAGCACTTTTTACTATGCGCACTCAACCAGAGTGACGGGAGGAGCACATTTCAGAAAACGTGCTCAGCTCGACGAGAAAATGCGATTTAAGCAATAAAATTAAAAATGCACCCAAAACCTAAACCAAACGTTGCAGGTGGTCATTTCTTCATGCGCAATGGTCAACGCGGCACTCTCTCGCTGCCAAGAGCACTTTTTACTATGCGCACCCAACCAGAGTGACGGGAGGAGCACATTTCAGAAAACGTGCTCAGCTCGTCGAGAAAATGCAATTTAAGCAATAAGATTAAAAATGCACCTAAAACCTAAACCAAACGTTGCAGGTGGTTATTTCTTCATGCGCAGTGGTCAACGCGGCACTCTCTGGCTGCCAAGAGCAGTTTTTACTATGCGCACCCAACAAGAGTGACGGGAGGAGCACATTTCAGAAAACGTGCTCAGCTCGACGAGAAAATGCGATTTAAGCAATACAATTAAAAATGCACCCAAAACCTAAACCAAACGTTGCAGATGGTCATTTCTTCATGCGCAGTGGTCAACGCGGCAATCTCTAGCTGCCAAGAGCACTTTTTACTATGCGCACCCAACCAGAGTGACGGGAGGAGCACATTTCAGAAAACGTGCTCAGCTCATCGAGAAAATGCGATTTAAGTAATAAAATTAAAAAGGCACCTAAAACCTAAACCAAACGTTGCAGGTGGTTATTTCTTCATGCGCAGCAGTCAACGCGGCACTCTCTAGCTGCCAAGAGCACTTTTTACTATGCGCACCCAACCAGAGTGACGGGAGGAGCACATTTCAGAAAACGTGCTCAGCTCGTCGATAAAATGCGATTTAAGCAATCAAATTAAAAATGCACCTAAAACCTAAAACAAACGTTGCACGTGGTTATTTCTTCATGCGCAGTGGTCAACGCGGCACTCTCTAGCTGCCAAGAGCACTGTTTACTATGCGCACCCAACCAGAGTGACGGGAGGAGCACATTTCAGAAAACGTGCTCAGCTCGTCGAGAAAATGCGATTTAAGCAATAAAATTAAAAATGCTCCCAAAACCTAAACCAAACGTTGCAGATGGTCATTTCTTCATGCGCAGTGGTCAACGCGGCACGCTCTAGCTGCCAAGAGCACTTTTTACTATGCGCACTCAACCAGAGTGACGGGAGGAGCACATTTCAGAAAACGTGCTCAGCTCGACGAGAAAATGCGATTTAAGCAATAAAATTAAAAATGCACCCAAAACCTAAACCAAACGTTGCAGGTGGTCATTTCTTCATGCGCAATGGTCAACGCGGCACTCTCTCGCTGCCAAGAGCACTTTTTACTATGCGCACCCAACCAGAGTGACGGGAGGAGCACATTTCAGAAAACGTGCTCAGCTCGTCGAGAAAATGCGATTTAAGCAATAAAATTAAAAATGCACCTAAAACCTAAACCAAACGTTGCAGGTGGTTATTTCTTCATGCGCAGTGGTCAACGCGGCACTCTCTAGCTGCCAAGAGCACTTTTTACTATGCGCACCCAACCAGAGTGACGGGAGGAGCACATTTCAGAAAACGTGCTCAGCTCGTCGAGAAAATGCGATTTAAGCAATAAAATTAAAAATGCACCTAAAACCTAAACCAAACGTTGCAGGTGGTTATTTCTTTATGCGCAATGGTCAACGCGGCTCTCTCTAGCTGCCAAGAGCACTTTTTACTATGTGCACCCAACCAGAGTGACGGGAGGAGCACATTTCAGAAAACGTGCTCAGCTCGTCGAGAAAATGCGATTTAAGCAATAAAATTAAAAATGCACCTAAAACCTAAACCAAACGTTGCAGATGGTCATTTCTTCATGCGCAGTGGTCAACGCGGCACTCTCTAGCTGCCAACAGCACTTTTTACTATGCGCACCCGACCAGAGTGACGGGAGGGGCACATTTCAGAAAACGTGCTCAGCTCGTCGAGGAAATGCGATTTAAGCAATAAAATTAAAAATGCACCTAAAACCTAAACCAAACGTTGCAGATGGTCATTTCTTCATGCGCAGTGGTCAACGCGGCACTCTCTAGCTGCCAAGAGCACTTTTTACTATGCGCACCCAACCAGAGTGACGGGAGGAGCACATTTCAGAAAACGTGCTCAGCTCGTCGAGAAAATGCGATTTAAGCAATAAAATTAAAAATGCACCCAAAACCTAAACCAAACGTTGCAGATGGTCATTTCTTCATGCGCAGTGGTCAACGCGGCACTCTTTAGCTGCCAAGAGCACTTTTTACTATGCACACCCAACCAGAGTGACGGGAGGAGCACATTTCTGAAAACGTGCTCAGCTCGACGAGAAAACGCGATTTAAGCAATAAAATTAAAAATGCACCCAAAACCTAAAACAAACGTTGCACGTGGTTATTTCTTCATGCGCAGTGGTCAACGCGGCACTCTCTAGCTGCCAAGAGCAGTTTTTACTATGCGCACCCAACCAGAGTGACGGGAGGAGCACATTTCAGAAAACGTGCTCAGCTCGTCGAGAAAATGCGATTTAAGCAATAAAATTAAAAATGCACCTAAAACCTAAACCAAACGTTGCGGGTGGTTATTTCTTCATGCGCAGTGGTCAACGCGGCACTCTCTAGCTGCCAAGAGCACTTTTTACTATGCGCACCCAACCAGAGTGACGGGAGGAGCACATTTCAGTAAACGTGCTCAGCTCGTCGAGAAAATGTGATTTAAGCAATAAAATTAAAAATGCACCCAAAACCTAAACCAAACGTTGCAGGTGGTTATTTCTTCATGCGCAGAGGTCAACGCGGCACTCTCTAGCTGCCAAGAGCACTTTTTACTATGCGCACCCAACCAGAGTGACGGGAGGAGCACATTTCAGAAAACATGCTCAGCTCGTCGAGAAAATGCGATTTAAGCAATAAAATTAAAAATGCACCTAAAACCTAAACCAAACGTTGCAGATGGTCATTTCTTCATGCGCAGTGGTCAACGCGGCACTCTCTAGCTGCCAAGAGCACTTTTTACTATGCGCACCCAACCAGAGTGACGGGAGGAGCACATTTCAGAAAACGTGCTCAGCTCGTCCAGAAAATGCGATTTAAGCAATAAAATTAAAAATGCACCCAAAACCTAAACCAAAGGTTGCAGGTGGTTGTTTATTCATGCGCAGTGGTCAACGCGGCACTCTCTAGCTGCCAAGAGCACTTTTTATTATGCGCAACCAACCAGAGTGACGGGAGGAGCACATTTCAGAAAACGTGCTCAGCTCGTCGAGAAAATGCAATTTAAGCAATAAAATTAAAAATGCACCTAAAACCTAAACCAAACGTTGCAGGTGGTTATTTCTTCATGCGCAGTGGTCAACGCGGCACTCTCTAGCTGCCAAGAGCAGTTTTTACTATGCGCACCCAACCAGAGTGACGGGAGGAGCACATTTCAGAAAACGTGCTCAGCTCGTCGAGAAAATGCGATTTAAGCAATAAAATTAAAAATGCACCTAAAACCTAAACCAAACGTTGCAGGTGGTTATTTCTTCATGCGCAGCGGTCAACGCCGCACTATCTAGCTGCCAAGAGCACTTTTGACTATGCGCACCCAACCAGAGTGACGGGAGGAGCACATTTCAGAAAACGTGCTCAGCTCGTCGAGAAAATGCGATTTAAGCAATAAAATTAAAAATGCACCTAAAACCTAAACCAAACGTTGCAGGTGGTTATTTCTTCATGCGCAGTGGTCAACGCGGCACTCTCTAGCTGCCAAGAGCACTTTTTACTATGCGCACCCAACCAGAGTGACGGGAGGAGCACATTTCAGAAAACGTGCTCAGCTCGTCGAGAAAATGCGATTTAAGCAATAAAATTAAAAATGCACCTAAAACCTAAACCAAACTTGCAGGTGGTTATTTCTTCATGCGCAGTGGTCAACGCGGCACTCTCTAGCTGCCAAGAGCACCTTTTACTATGCACACCCAACCAGAGTGACGGGAGGAGCTCATTTCAGAAAACGTGCTCAGCTCGTCGAGAAAATGCGATTTAAGCAATAAAATTAAAAATGCACGTAAAACCTAAACCAAACTTGCAGGTGGTTATTTCTTCATGTGCAGTGGTCAACGCGGCACTCTCTAGCTGCCAAGAGCACTTTTTACTATGCGCACCCAACCAAAGTGACGGGAGGAGCACATTTCAGAAAACGTGCTCAGCTCCTCGAGAAAATGCGATTTAAGCAATAAAATTAAAAATGCACCCAAAACCTAAACCAAACGTTGCAGATGGTCATTTCTTCATGCGCAGAGGTCAACGCGGCACTCTCTAGCTGCCAAGAGCACTTTTTACTATGCGCACCCAACCAGAGTGACGGGAGGAGCACATTTCAGAAAACGTGCTCAGCTCGTCCAGAAAATGCGATTTAAGCAATAATATTAAAAATGCACCCAAAACCTAAACCAAACGTTGCAGGTGGTTATTTCTTCATGCGCAGTGGTCAACGCGGCACTCTCTAGCTGCCAAGATCACTTTTTATTATGCGCACCCAACCAGAGTGACGGGAGGAGCTCATTTCAGAAAACGTGCTCAGCTCGTCGAGAAAATGCGATTTAAGCAATAAAATTAAAAATGCACGTAAAACCTAAACCAAACTTGCAGGTGGTTATTTCTTCATGTGCAGTGGTCAAAGCGGCACTCTCTAGCTGCCAAGAGCACTTTTTACTATGCGCACCCAACCAAAGTGACGGGAGGAGCACATTTCAGAAAACGTGCTCAGCTCCTCGAGAAAATGCGATTTAAGCAATAAAATTAAAAATGCACCCAAAACCTAAACCAAACGTTGCAGATGGTAATTTCTTCATGCGCAGAGGTCAACGCGGCACTCTCTAGCTGCCAAGAGCACTTTTTACTATGCGCACCCAACCAGAGTGACGGGAGGAGCACATTTCAGAAAACGTGCTCAGCTCGTCGAGAAAATGCGATTTAAGCAATAAAATTAAAAATGCACCCAAAACCTAAACCAAACGTTGCAGATGGTCATTTCTTCATGCGCAGTGGTCAACGCGGCACTCTTTAGCTGCCAAGAGTACTTTTTACTATGCACACCCAACCAGAGTGACGGGAGGTGCACATTTCTGAAAACGTGCTCAGCTCGACGAGAAAATGCGATTTAAGCAATAAAATTAAAAATGCACCCAAAACCTAAAACAAACGTTGCACGTGGTTATTTCTTCATGCGCAGTGGTCAACGCGGCACTCTCTAGCTGCCAAGAGCACTTTTTACTATGCGCACCCAACCAGAGTGACGGGAGGAGCACATTTCAGAAAACGTGCTCAGCTCCTCGAGAAAATGCGATTTAAGCAATAAAATTAAAAATGCACCCAAAACCTAAACCAAACGTTGCAGATGGTCATTTCTTCATGCGCAGAGGTCAACGCGGCACTCTCTAGCTGCCAAGAGCACTTTTTACTATGCGCACCCAACCAGAGTGACGGGAGGAGCACATTTCAGAAAACATGCTCAGCTCGTCGAGAAAATGCGATTTAAGCAATAAAATTAAAAATGCACCTAAAACCTAAACCAAACGTTGCAGATGGTCATTTCTTCATGCGCAGTGGTCAACGCGGCACTCTCTAGCTGCCAAGAGCACTTTTTACTATGCGCACCCAACCAGAGTGACGGGAGGAGCACATTTCAGAAAACGTGCTCAGCTCGTCCAGAAAATGCGATTTAAGCAATAAAATTAAAAATGCACCCAAAACCTAAACCAAACGTTGCAGGTGGTTATTTCTTCATGCGCAGTGGTCAACGCGGCACTCTCTAGCTGCCAAGATCACTTTTTATTATGCGCAACCAACCAGAGTGACTGGAGGAGCACATTTCAGAAAACGTGCTCAGCTCGTCGAGAAAATTCGATTTAAGCAATAAAATTAAAAATGCACCTAAAACCTAAACCAAACGTTGCAGATGGTCATTTCTTCATGCGCAGTGGTCAACGCGGCACTCTCTAGCTGCCAAGAGCACTTTTTAATATGCGCACCCAACCAGAGTGACGGGAGGAGCACATTTCAGAAAACGTGCTCAGCTCGTCGAGAAAATGCGATTTAAGCAATAAAATTAAAAATGCACCTAAAACCTAAACCAAACGTTGGGGGTGGTTATTTCTTCATTTGCAGCAGTCAACGCGGCACTCTCTAGCTGCCAAGAGCACTTTTTACTATGCGCACCCGACCAGAGTGACGGGAGGGGCACATTTCATAAAACGTGCTCAGCTCGTCGAGGAAATGCGATTTAAGCAATAAAATTAAAAATGCACCTAAAACCTAAACCAAACGTTGCAGGTGGTTATTTCTTCATGCGCAGTGGTCAACGCGGCACTCTCTAGCTGCCAAGAGCACTTTTTACTATGCGCACCCAACCAGAGTGACGGGAGGAGCACATTTCAGAAAACGTGCTCAGCTCGTCGAGAAAATGCGATTAAAGCAATAAAAATAAAAATGCACCTAAAACCTAAACCAAACGTTGCAGATGGTCATTTCTTCATGCGCAGTGGTCAACGCGGCACTCTCTAGCTGCCAAGAGCACTTTTTACTATGCACACCCAACCAGAGTGACGGGAGGAGCACATTTCAGAAAACGTGCTCAGCTCGACGAGAAAATGCGATTTAAGCAATAAAATTAAAAATGCACCCAAAACCTAAAACAAACGTTGCACGTGGTTATTTCTTCATGCGCAGTGGTCAACGCGGCACTCTCTAGCTGCCAAGAGCACTTTTTACTATGCGCACCCAAAAAGGATGTGACGGGAGGAGCACATTTCAGAAAACGTGCTCAGCTCCTCGAGAAAATGCGATTTAAGCAATAAAATTAAAAATGCACACAAAACCTAAACCAAACGTTGGGGGTGGTTATTTCTTCATGTGCAGCAGTCAACGCGGCACTCTCTAGCTGCCAAGAGCACTTTTTACTATGCGCACCCGACCAGAGTGACGGGAGGAGCACATTTCAGAAAACGTGCTCAGCTCGTCGAGAAAATGCGATTTAAGCAATAAAATTAAAAATGCACCTAAAACCTAAACCAAACGTTGCAGGTGGTTATTTCTTCATGCGCACTGGTCAACGCGGCACTCTCTAGCTGCCAAGAGCACTTTTTACTATGCGCACCCAACCAGAGTGACGGGAGGAGCACATTTCAGAAAACGTGCTCAGCTCGTCGAGAAAATGCGATTAAAGCAATAAAATTAAAAATGCACCTAAAACCTAAACCAAACGTTGCAGATGGTCATTTCTTCATGCGCAGTGGTCAACGCGGCACTCTCTACCTGCCAAAAGCACCTTTTACTATGCGCACCCAACCAGAGTGACGGGAGGAGCACATTTCAGAAAACATGCTCAGCTCGTCGAGAAAATGCGATTTAAGCAATAAAATTAAAAATGCACCCAAAACCTAAACCAAACGTTGCAGTTGGTCATTTCTTCATGCGCAGAGGTCAACGCGGCACTCTCTAGCTTCCAAGAGCACTTTTTACTATGCGCACCCAACCAGAGTGACGGGAGGAGCACATTTCAGAAAACATGCTCAGCTCGTCGAGAAAATGCGATTTAAGCAATAAAATTAAAAATGCACCCAAAACCTAAACCAAACGTTGCAGGTGGTTATTTCTTCATGCGCAGTGGTCAACGCGGCACTCTCTAGCTGCCAAGATCACTTTTTATTATGCGCACCCAACCAGAGTGACGGGAGGAGCTCATTTCAGAAAACGTGCTCAGCTCGTCGAGAAAATGCGATTTAAGCAATAAAATTAAAAATGCACGTAAAACCTAAACCAAACTTGCAGGTGGTTATTTCTTCATGTGCAGTGGTCAAAGCGGCACTCTCTAGCTGCCAAGAGCACTTTTTACTATGCGCACCCAACCAAAGTGACGGGAGGAGCACATTTCAGAAAACGTGCTCAGCTCCTCGAGAAAATGCGATTTAAGCAATAAAATTAAAAATGCACCCAAAACCTAAACCAAACGTTGCAGATGGTAATTTCTTCATGCGCAGAGGTCAACGCGGCACTCTCTAGCTGCCAAGAGCACTTTTTACTATGCGCACCCAACCAGAGTGACGGGAGGAGCACATTTCAGAAAACGTGCTCAGCTCGTCCAGAAAATGCGATTTAAGCAATAATATTAAAAATGCACCCAAAACCTAAACCAAACGTTGCAGGTGGTTATTTCTTCATGCGCAGTGGTCAACGCGGCACTCTCTAGCTGCCAAGAGTACTTTTTACTATGCGCACCCAACCAGAGTGACGGGAGGAGCACATTTCAGAAAACGTGCTCAGCTCGTCGAGAAAATGCGATTTAAGCAATAAAATTAAAAATGCACCCAAAACCTAAACCAAACGTTGCAGATGGTCATTTCTTCATGCGCAGTGGTCAACGCGGCACTCTTTAGCTGCCAAGAGTACTTTTTACTATGCACACCCAACCAGAGTGACGGGAGGTGCACATTTCTGAAAACGTGCTCAGCTCGACGAGAAAATGCGATTTAAGCAATAAAATAAAAAATGCACCCAAAACCTAAAACAAACGTTGCACGTGGTTATTTCTTCATGCGCAGTGGTCAACGCGGCACTCTCTAGCTGCCAAGAGCACTTTTTACTATGCGCACCCAACCAGAGTGACGGGAGGAGCACATTTCAGAAAACGTGCTCAGCTCCTCGAGAAAATGCGATTTAAGCAATAAAATTAAAAATGCACCCAAAACCTAAACCAAACGTTGCAGATGGTCATTTCTTCATGCGCAGAGGTCAACGCGGCACTCTCTAGCTGCCAAGAGCACTTTTTACTATGCGCACCCAACCAGAGTGACGGGAGGAGCACATTTCAGAAAACATGCTCAGCTCGTCGAGAAAATGCGATTTAAGCAATAAAATTAAAAATGCACCTAAAACCTAAACCAAACGTTGCAGATGGTCATTTCTTCATGCGCAGTGGTCAACGCGGCACTCTCTAGCTGCCAAGAGCACTTTTTACTATGCGCACCCAACCAGAGTGACGGGAGGAGCACATTTCAGAAAACGTGCTCAGCTCGTCCAGAAAATGCGATTTAAGCAATAAAATTAAAAATGCACCCAAAACCTAAACCAAACGTTGCAGGTGGTTATTTCTTCATGCGCAGTGGTCAACGCGGCACTCTCTAGCTGCCAAGATCACTTTTTATTATGCGCAACCAACCAGAGTGACTGGAGGAGCACATTTCAGAAAACGTGCTCAGCTCGTCGAGAAAATTCGATTTAAGCAATAAAATTAAAAATGCACCTAAAACCTAAACCAAACGTTGCAGATGGTCATTTCTTCATGCGCAGTGGTCAACGCGGCACTCTCTAGCTGCCAAGAGCACTTTTTAATATGCGCACCCAACCAGAGTGACGGGAGGAGCACATTTCAGAAAACGTGCTCAGCTCGTCGAGAAAATGCGATTTAAGCAATAAAATTAAAAATGCACCTAAAACCTAAACCAAACGTTGGGGGTGGTTATTTCTTCATGTGCAGCAGTCAACGCGGCACTCTCTAGCTGCCAAGAGCACTTTTTACTATGCGCACCCGACCAGAGTGACGGGAGGGGCACATTTCATAAAACGTGCTCAGCTCGTCGAGGAAATGCGATTTAAGCAATAAAATTAAAAATGCACCTAAAACCTAAACCAAACGTTGCAGGTGGTTATTTCTTCATGCGCAGTGGTCAACGCGGCACTCTCTAGCTGCCAAGAGCACTTTTTACTATGCGCACCCAACCAGAGTGACGGGAGGAGCACATTTCAGAAAACGTGCTCAGCTCGTCGAGAAAATGCGATTAAAGCAATAAAAATAAAAATGCACCTAAAACCTAAACCAAACGTTGCAGATGGTCATTTCTTCATGCGCAGTGGTCAACGCGGCACTCTCTAGCTGCCAAGAGCACTTTTTACTATGCACACCCAACCAGAGTGACGGGAGGAGCACATTTCAGAAAACGTGCTCAGCTCGACGAGAAAATGCGATTTAAGCAATAAAATTAAAAATGCACCCAAAACCTAAAACAAACGTTGCACGTGGTTATTTCTTCATGCGCAGTGGTCAACGCGGCACTCTCTAGCTGCCAAGAGCACTTTTTACTATGCGCACCCAAAAAGGATGTGACGGGAGGAGCACATTTCAGAAAACGTGCTCAGCTCCTCGAGAAAATGCGATTTAAGCAATAAAATTAAAAATGCACACAAAACCTAAACCAAACGTTGGGGGTGGTTATTTCTTCATGTGCAGCAGTCAACGCGGCACTCTCTAGCTGCCAAGAGCACTTTTTACTATGCGCACCCGACCAGAGTGACGGGAGGAGCACATTTCAGAAAACGTGCTCAGCTCGTCGAGAAAATGCGATTTAAGCAATAAAATTAAAAATGCACCTAAAACCTAAACCAAACGTTGCAGGTGGTTATTTCTTCATGCGCACTGGTCAACGCGGCACTCTCTAGCTGCCAAGAGCACTTTTTACTATGCGCACCCAACCAGAGTGACGGGAGGAGCACATTTCAGAAAACGTGCTCAGCTCGTCGAGAAAATGCGATTAAAGCAATAAAATTAAAAATGCACCTAAAACCTAAACCAAACGTTGCAGATGGTCATTTCTTCATGCGCAGTGGTCAACGCGGCACTCTCTACCTGCCAAAAGCACCTTTTACTATGCGCACCCAACCAGAGTGACGGGAGGAGCACATTTCAGAAAACATGCTCAGCTCGTCGAGAAAATGCGATTTAAGCAATAAAATTAAAAATGCACCTAAAACCTAAACCAAACGTTGCAGATGGTCATTTCTTCATGCGCAGTGGTCAACGCGGCACTCTCCAGCTGCCAAGAGCACTTTTTACTATGCGCACCCGACCAGAGTGACGGGAGGAGCACATTTCAGAAAACGTGCTCAGCTCGTCGAGAAAATGCGATTTAAGCAATAAAATTAAAAATGCATCCAAAACCTAAACCAAACGTTGCAGATGGTCATTTCTTCATGCGCAGTGGTCAACGCGGCACTCTTTAGTTGCCAAGAGCACTTTTTACTATGCACACCCAACCAGAGTGACGGGAGGAGCACATTTCTGAAAACGTGCTCAGCTCGACGAGAAAATGCGATTTAAGCAATAAAATTAAAAATGCATCCAAAACCTAAAACAAACGTTGCACGTGGTTATTTCTTCATGCGCAGTGGTCAACGCGGCACTCTCTAGCTGCCAAGAGCACTTTTTACTATGCGCACCCAACCAGAGTGACGGGAGGAGCACATTTCAGTAAACGTGCTCAGCTCGTCGAGAAAATGTGATTTAAGCAATAAAATTAAAAATGCACCCAAAACCTAAACCAAACGTTGCAGGTGGTTATTTCTTCATGCGCAGTGGTCAACGCGGCACTCTCTAGCTGCCAAGAGCACTTTTTACTATGCGCACCCAACCAGAGTGACGGGAGGAGCACATTTCAGAAAACGTGCTCAGCTCATCGAGAAAATGCGATTTAAGCAATAAAATTAAAAATGCACCTAAAACCTAAACGAAACGTTGGGGGTGGTTATTTCTTCATGTGCAGCAGTCAACGCGGCACTCTCTAGCTGCCAAGAGCACTTTTTACTATGCGCACCCGACCAGAGTGACGGGAGGAGCACATTTCAGAAAACGTGCTCAGCTCGTCGAGAAAATGCGATTTAAGCAATAAAATTAAAAATGCACCTAAAACCTAAACCAAACGTTGCAGGTAGTTATTTCTTCATGCGCACTGGTCAACACGGCACTCTCTAGCTGCCAAGAGCACTTTTTACTATGCGCACCCAACCAGAGTGACGGGAGGAGCACATTTCAGTAAACGTGCTCAGCTCGTCGAGAAAATGTGATTTAAGCAATAAAATTAAAAATGCACCCAAAACCTAAACCAAACGTTGCAGGTGGTTATTTCTTCATGCGCAGTGGTCAACGCGGCACTCTCTAGCTGCCAAGAGCACTTTTTACTATGCGCACCCAACCAGAGTGACGGGAGGAGCACATTTCAGAAAACGTGCTCAGCTCATCGAGAAAATGCGATTTAAGCAATAAAATTAAAAATGCACCTAAAACCTAAACCAAACGTTGGGGGTGGTTATTTCTTCATGTGCAGCAGTCAACGCGGCACTCTCTAGCTGCCAAGAGCACTTTTTACTATGCGCACCCAACCAGAGTGACGGGAGGAGCACATTTCAGAAAACGTGCTCTGCTCGTCGAGAAAATGCGATTTAAGCAATAAAATTAAAAATGCACCTAAAACCTAAACCAAACGTTGCAGGTAGTTATTTCTTCATGCGCACTGGTCAACGCGGCACTCTCTAGCTGCCAAGAGCACTTTTTACTATGCGCACCCAACCAGAGTGACGGGAGGAGCACATTTCAGAAAACGTGCTCAGCTCGTCGAGAAAATGCGATTAAAGCAATAAAATTAAAAATGCACCTAAAACCTAAACCAAACGTTGCAGATGGTCATTTCTTCATGCGCAGTGGTCAACGCGGCACTCTCTAGCTGCCAAAAGCACCTTTTACTATGCGCACCCAACCAGAGTGACGGGAGGAGCACATTTCAGAAAACATGCTAAGCTCGTCGAGAAAATGCGATTTAAGCAATAAAATTAAAAATGCACCTAAAACCTAAACCAAACGTTGCAGATGGTCATTTCTTCATGCGCAGTGGTCAACGCGGCACTCTCTAGCTGCCAAGAGCACTTTTTACTATGCGCACCCAACCAGAGTGACGGGAGGAGCACATTTCAGAAAACGTGCTCAGCTCGTCGAGAAAATGCGATTTAAGCAATAAAATTAAAAATGCACCCAAAACCTAAACCAAACGTTGCAGATGGTCATTTCTTCATGCGCAGTGGTGAACGCGGCACTATCTAGCTGCCAAGAGCACTTTTTACTATGCGCACCCAACCAGAGTGACGGGAGGAGCACATTTCAGAAAACGTGCTCAGCTCGTCGAGAAAATGCGATTTAAGCAATAAAATTAAAGATGCACCCAAAACCTAAACCAAACGTTGCAGATGGTCATTTCTTCATGCGCAGTGGTCAACGCGGCAATCTCTAGCTGCCAAGAGCACTTTTTACTATGCGCACCCAACCAGAGTGACGGGAGGATCACATTTCAGAAAACGTGCTCAGCTCGACGAGAAAATGCGATTTAAGCAATAAAATTAAAAATGCACCCAAAACCTAAACCAAACGTTGCAGGTGGTTATTTCTTCATGCGCAGTGGTCAACGCGGCACTCTCTAGCTGCCAAGAGCACTTTTTACTATGCGCACCCAACCAGAGTGACGGGAGGAGCACATTTCAGAAAACGTGCTCTGCTCGTCGAGAAAATGCGATTTAAGCAATAAAATTAAAAATGCACCTAAAACCTAAACCAAACGTTGCAGGTGGTTATTTCTTTATGCGCAATGGTCAACGCGGCACTCTCTAGCTGCCAAGAGCACTTTTTACTATGCGCACCCAACCCGAGTGACGGGAGGAGCACATTTCAGAAAACGTGCTCAGCTCGTCGAGAAAATGCGATTTAAGCAATAAAATTAAAAATGCACCTAAAACCTAAACCAAACGTTGCAGATGGTCATTTCTTCATGCGCAGTGGTCAACGTGGCACTCTCTAGCTGCCAAGAGCACTTTTTACTATGCGCACCCAACCAGAGTGACGGGAGGAGCACATTTCAGAAAACGTGCTCAGCTCGTCGAGAAAATGCGATTTAAGCAATCAAATTAAAAATGCACCTAAAACCTAAAACAAACATTGCACGTGGTTATTTCTTCATGCGCAGTGGTCAACGCGGCACTCTCTAGCTGCCAAGAGCACTTTTTACTATGCGCACCCAACCAGAGTGACGGGAGGAGCACATTTCAGAAAACGTGCTCAGCTCGTCGAGAAAATGCGATTTAAGCAATAAAATTAATAATGCTCCCAAAACCTAAACCAAACGTTGCAGATGGTCATTTCTTCATGCGCAGTGGTCAACGCGGCACTCTCTAGCTGCCAAGAGCACTTTTTACTATGCGCACCCAACCAGAGTGACGGGAGGAGCACATTTCAGAAAACGTGCTCAGCTCGACGAGAAAATGCGATTTAAGCAATAAAATTAAAAATGCACCCAAAACCTAAACCAAACGTTGCAGGTGGTTATTTCTTCATGCGCAGTGGTCAACGCGGCACTCTCTCGCTGCCAAGAGCACTTTTTACTATGCGCACCCAACCAGAGTGACGGGAGGCGCACATTTCAGAAAACGTGCTCAGCTCGTCGAGAAAATGCGATTTAAGCAATAAAATTAAAAATGCACCTAAAACATAAACCAAGCGTTGCAGATGGTCATTTCTTCATGCGCAGTGGTCAACGCGGCACTCTCTAGCTGCCAAGAGCACTTTTTACTATGCGCACCCAACCAGAGTGACGGGAGGAGAACATTTTAGAAAACGTGCTCAGCTCGTCGAGAAAATGCGATTTAAGCAATAAAATTAAAAATGCACCTAAAACCTAAACCAAACGTTGGGGGTGGTTATTTCTTCATGTGCAGCAGTCAACGCGGCACTCTCTAGCTACCAAGAGCACTTTTTACTATGCGCACCCGACCAGAGTGACGGGAGGAGCACATTTCAGAAAACGTGCTCAGCTCGTCGAGAAAATGCGATTTAAGCAATAAAATTAAAAATGCACCCAAAACCGAAACCAAACGTTGCAGGTGGTTATTTCTTCATGCGCAGAGGTCAACGCGGCACTCTCTAGCTGCCAAGAGCACTTTTTACTATGCGCACCCAACCAGAGTGACGGGAGGAGCACATTTCAGAAAACGTGCTCAGCTCGTCGAGAAAATGCGATTTAAGCAATAAAATTAAAAATGCACCTAAAACCTAAACCAAACGTTGGGGGTGGTTATTTCTTCATGTGCAGCAGTCGACGCGGCACTCTCTAGCTGCCAAGAGCACTTTTTACTATGCGCACCCGACCAGAGTGACGGGAGGAGCACATTTCAGAAAACGTGCTCAGCTAATCGAGAAAATGCGATTTAAGCAATAAAATTAAAAATGCACCCAAAACCTAAACCAAACGTTGCAGGTGGTTATTTCTTCATGCGCAGTGGTCAACGCGGCACTCTCTAGCTGCCAAGAGCACTTTTTACTATGCGCACCCAACCAGAGTGACGGGAGGAGCACATTTCAGAAAACGTGCTCAGCTCGTCCAGAAAATGCGATTTAAGCAATAAAATTAAAAATGCACCCAAAACCTAAACCAAACGTTGCAGGTGGTTATTTCTTCATGCGCAGTGGTCAACGCGGCACTCTCTAGCTGCCAAGAGCACTTTTTACTATGCGCACCCAACCAGAGTGACGGGAGGAGCACATTTCAGAAAACGTGCTCAGCTCGTCGAGAAAATGCGATTTAAGCAATAAAATTAAAAATGCACCTAAAACCTAAACCAAACGTTGCAGGTGGTTATTTCTTCATGCGCAGTGGTCAACGCGGTACTCTCTAGCTGCCAAGAGCACTTTTTACTATGCGCACCCAACCAGAGTGACGGGAGGAGCACATTTCAGAAAACGTGCTCAGCTCGTCGAGAAAATGCGATTTAAGCAATAAAATTAAAAATGCACCTAAAACCTAAACCAAACGTTGCAGGTGGTTATTTCTTCATGCGCAGCGGTCAACGCGGCACTATCTAGCTGCCAAGAGCACTTTTGACTATGCGCACCCAACCAGAGTGACGGGAGGAGCACATTTCAGAAAACGTGCTCAGCTTGTCGAGAAAATGCGATTTAAGCAATAAAATTAAAAATGCACCTAAAACCTAAACCAAACGTTGCAGGTGGTTATTTCTTCATGCGCAGTGGTAAACGCGGCACTCTCTAGCTGCCAAGAGCACTTTTTACTATGCGCACCCAACCAGAGTGACGGGAAGAGCACATTTCAGAAAACGTGCTCAGCTCGTCGAGAAAATGCGATTTAAGCAATAAAATTAAAAATGCACCTAAAACCTAAACCAATCGTTGCAGGTGGTTATTTCTTCATGCGCAGTGGTCAACGCGGCACTCTCTAGCTGCCAAGAGCACTTTTTACTATGCGCACCCAACCAGAGTGACGGGAGGAGCACATTTCAGAAAACGTGCTCAGCTCGTCGAGAAAATGCGATTTAAGCAATAAAATTAAAAATGCACCTAAAACCTAAACCAAACGTTGCAGGTGGTCATTTCTTCATGCGCAGTGGTCAACGCGGCACTCTCTAGCTGCCAAGAGCACTTTTTAATATGCGCACCCAACCAGAGTGACGGGAGGAGCACATGTCAGAAAACGTGCTCAGCTCGTCGAGAAAATGCGATTTAAGCAATAAAATTAAAAATGCACCTAAAACCTAAACCAAACGTTGCAGATGGTCATTTCTTCATGCGCATTGGTCAACGTGGCACTCTCTAGCTGCCAAGAGCACTTTTACTATGCGCACCCAACCAGAGTGACGGGAGGAGCACATTTCAGAAAACGTGCTCAGCTCGTCGAGAAAATGCGATTTCAGCAATAAAATTAAAGATGCACCTAAAACCTAAACCAAACGTTGCAGGTGGTTATTTCTTCATGCGCAGTGGTCAACGCGGCACTCTCTAGCTGCCAAGAGCACTTTTTACTATGCGCACCCAACCAGAGTGAGGGGAGGAGCACATTTCAGAAAACGTGCTCAGCTCGTCGAGAAAATGCGATTTAAGCAATAAAATTAAAAATGCACCTAAAACCTAAACCAAACGTTGCAGGTGGTTATTTCTTCATGCGCAGTGGTCAACGCGGCACTCTCTAGCTGCCAAGAGCACTTTTTACTATGCGCACCCAACCAGAGTGACGGGAGGAGCACATTTCAGAAAACGTGCTCAGCTCGTCGAGAAAATGCGATTTAAGCAATAAAATTAAAAATGCACCTAAAACCTAAACCAAACGTTGCAGATGGTCATTTCTTCATGCGCAGTGGTCAACGCGGCACTCTCTAGCTGCCAAGAGCACTTTTTACTATGCGCACCCAACCAGAGTGACGGGAGGAGAACATTTCAGAGAACGTGCTCAGCTCGTCCAGAAAATGCGATTTAAGCAATAAAATTAAAAATGCACCCAAAACCTAAACCAAACATTGCATGTGGTTATTTCTTCATGCGCAGTGGTCAACGCGGCACTCTCTAGCTGCCAAGAGCACGTTTTACTATGCGCACCCAACCAGAGTGACGGGAGGAGCACTTTTCAGAAAACGTGCTCAGCTCGTCGAGAAAATGTGATTTAAGCAATAAAATTAAAAATGCAACTAAAACCTAAACCAAACGTTGCAGGTGGTTATTTCTTCATGCGCAGTGGTCAACGCGGCACTCTCTAGCTGCCAAGAGCACTTTTCACTATGCGCACCCAACCAGAGTGACGGGAGGAGCACATTTCAGAAAACGTGCTCAGCTCGTCGAGAAAATGCGATTTAAGCAATAAAATTAAAAATGCACCTAAAACCTAAACCAAACGTTGCAGGTGGTTATTTCTTCATGCGCAGTGGTCAACGCGGCACTCTCTAGCTGCCAAGAGCACTTTTTGCTATGCGCACCCAACCAGAGTGACGGGAGGAGCACATTTCAGAAAACGTGCTCAGCTCGTCGAGAAAATGCGATTTAAGCAATAAAATTAAAACTGCACCTAAAACCTAAACCAAACGTTGCAGGTGGTTATTTCTTCATGCGCAATGGTCAACGCGGCACTCTCTAGCTGCCAAGAGCACTTTTTACTATGCGCACCCAACCAGAGTGACGGGAGGAGAACGATTCAGAAAACGTGCTCAGCTCGTCGAGAAAATGCGATTTAAGCAATAAAATTAAAAATGCACCTAAAACCTAAACCAAACGTTGGGGGTGGTTATTTCTTCATGTGCAGCAGTCAACGCGGCACTCTCTAGCTGCCAAGAGCACTTTTTACTATGCGCACCCGACCAGAGTGACGGGAGGAGCACATTTCAGAAAACGTGCTCAGCTCGTCGAGAAAATGCCATTTAAGCAATAAAATTAAAAATGCACCTAAAACCTAAACCAAACGTTGCAGATGGTCATTTCTTCATGCGCAGTGGTCAACGCGGCACTCTCTAGCTGCCAAGAGCACTTTTTACTATGCACACCCAACCAGAGTGACGGGAGGAGCACATTTCTGAAAACGTGCTCAGCTCGACGAGAAAATGCGATTTAAGCAATAAAATTAAAAATGCACCCAAAACCTAAAACAAACGTTGCACGTGGTTATTTCTTCATGCGCAGTGGTCAACGCGGCACTCTCTAGCTGCCAAGAGCACTTTTTACTATGCGCACCCAACCAGAGTGACGGGAGGAGCACATTTCAGAAAACGTGCTCAGCTCGTCCAGAAAATGCGATTTAAGCAATAAAATTAAAAATGCACCCAAAACCTAAACCAAACGTTGCAGGTGGTTATTTCTTCATGCGCAGTGGTCAACGCGGCACTCTCTAGCTGCCAAGAGCACTTTTTACTATGCGCACCCAACCAGAGTGACGGGAGGAGCACATTTCAGAAAACGTGCTCAGCTCGTCGAGAAAATGCGATTTAAGCAATAAAATTAAAAATGCACCTAAAACCTAAACCAAACGTTGCAGGTGGTTATTTCTTCATGCGCAGTGGTCAACGCGGCACTCTCTAGCTGCCAAGAGCACTTTTTACTATGCGCACCCAACCAGAGTGACGGGAGGAGCACATTTCAGAAAACGTGCTCAGCTCGACGAGAAAATGCGATTTAAGCAATAAAATTAAAAATGCACCCAAAACCTAAACCAAACGTTGCAGGTGGTTATTTCTTCATGCGCAGTGGTCAACGCGGCACTCTCTAGCTGCCAAGAGCACTTTTTACTATGCGCACCCAACCAGAGTGACGGGAGGAGCACATTTCAGAAAACGTGCTCTGCTCGTCGAGAAAATGCGATTTAAGCAATAAAATTAAAAATGCACCTAAAACCTAAACCAAACGTTGCAGGTGTTTTTTTCTTTATGCGCAATGGTCAACGCGGCACTCTCTAGCTGCCAAGAGCACTTTTTACTATGCGCACCCAACCAGAGTGACGGGAGGAGCACATTTCAGAAAACGTGCTCAGCTCGTCGAGAAAATGCGATTTAAGCAATAAAATTAAAAATGCACCTAAAACCTAAACCAAACGTTGCAGATGGTCATTTCTTCATGCGCAGTGGTCAACGTGGCACTCTCTAGCTGCCAAGAGCACTTTTACTATGCGCACCCAACCAGAGTGACGGGAGGAGCACATTTCAGAAAACGTGCTCAGCTCGTCGAGAAAATGCGATTTAAGCAATAAAATTAAAGATGCACCTAAAACCTAAACCAAACGTTGCAGGTGGTTATTTCTTCATGCGCAGTGGTCAACGCGGCACTCTCTAGCTGCCAAGAGCACTTTTTACTATGCGCACCCAACCAGAGTGACGGGAGGAGCACATTTCAGAAAACGTGCTCAGCTCGTCGAGATAATGCGATTTAAGCAATAAAATTAAAAATGCACCTAAAACCTAAACCAAACGTTGCAGGTGGTTATTTCTTCATGCGCAGTGGTCAACGCGGCACGCTCTAGCTGCCAAGAGCACTTTTTACTATCCGCACCCAACCAGAGTGACGGGAGGAGCACATTTCAGAAAACGTGCTCAGCTCGTCGAGAAAATGCGATTTAAGCAATAAAATTAAAAATGCACCTAAAACCTAAACAAAACGTTGCAGGTGGTTATTTCTTCATGCGCAGTGGTCAACGCGGCACTCTCTAGCTGCCAAGAGCACTTTTTACTATGCGCACCCAACCAGAGTGACGGGAGGAGCACATTTCAGAAAACGTGCTCAGCTCGTCGAGAAAATGCGAATTAAGCAATAAAATTAAAAATGCACCTAAAACCTAAACCAAACGTTGCAGGTGGTTATTTCTTCATGCGCAGTGGTCAACGCGGCACTCTCTAGCTGCCAAGAGCACTTTTTACTATGTGCACCCAACCAGAGTGACGGGAGGAGCACATTTCAGAAAACGTGCTCAGCTCGTCGAGAAAATGCGATTTAAGCAATACAATTAAAAATGCACCTAAAACCTAAACCAAACGTTGCAGGTGGTTATTTCTTCATGCGCAGCGGTCAACGCGGCACTATCTAGCTGCCAAGAGCACTTTTTACTATGCGCACCCAACCAGAGTGACGGGAGGAGCTCATTTCAGAAAACGTGCTCAGCTCGTCGAGAAAATGCGATTTAAGCAATAAAATTAAAAATGCACGTAAAACCTAAACCAAACTTGCAGGTGGTTATTTCTTCATGTGCAGTGGTCAACGCGGCACTCTCTAGCTGCCAAGAGCAATTTTTACTATGCGCACCCAACCAAAGTGACGGGAGGAGCACATTTCAGAAAACGTGCTCAGCTCCTCGAGAAAATGCGATTTAAGCAATAAAATTAAAAATGCACCCAAAACCTAAACCAAACGTTGCAGGTGGTCATTTCTTCATGCGCAGTGGTCAACGCAGCACTCTCTAGCTGCCAAGAGCACTTTTTACTATGCACACCCAACCAGAGTGACGGGAGGAGCACATTTCAGAAAACGTGCTCAGCTCGTCGAGAAAATGCGATTTAAGCAATACAATAAAAAATGCACCTAAAACCTAAACCAAACGTTGCAGGCGGTTATTTCTTCATGCGCAGTGGTCAACGCGGCAGTCTCTAGCTGCCAAGAGCACTTTTTACCATGCGCACCCAACCAGAGTGACGGGAGAAGCACATTTCAGAAAACGTGCTCAGCTCGTCGAGAAAATGCAATTTAAGCAATAAAATTAAAAATGCACCTAAAACCTAAACCAAACGTTGCAGGTGGTTATTTCTTCATGCGCAGCAGTCAACGCGGCACTCTCTAGCTGCCAAGAGCACTTTTTACTATGCGCACCCAACCAGAGTGACCGGAGGAGCACGTTTCAGAAAACGTGCTCAGCTCGTCAAAAAAATGCGATTTAAGCAATAAAAATAAAAATGCACCTAAAACCTAAAACAAACGTTGCACGTGGTTATTTCTTTATGCGCAGTGGTCAACGCGGCACTCTCTAGCTGCCAAGAGCACTTTTTACTATGCGCACCCAACCAGAGTGACGGGAGGAGCACATTTCAGAAAACGTGCTCAGCTCGACGAGAAAATGCGATTTAAGCAATGAAATTAAAAATGCACTTAAAACCTAAACCAAACGTTGGGGGTGGTTATTTCTTCATGTGCAGCAGTCAACGCGGCACTCTCTAGCTGCCAAGAGCACTTTTTACTATGCGCACCCGACCAGAGTGACGGGAGGAGCACATTTCAGAAAACGTGCTCAGCTCGTCGAGAAAATGCGAATTAAGCAATAAAATTAAAAATGCACCCAAAACCTAAACCAAACGTTGCAGGTGGTTATTTCTTCATGCGCAGTGGTCAACGCGGCACTCTCTAGCTGCCAAGAGCACTTTTTACTATGTGCACCCAACCAGTGTCACGGGAGGAGCACATTTCGGAAAACGTGCTCAGCTCGTCGAGATAATGCGATTAAAGCAATAAAATTAAAAATGCACCTAAAACCTAAACCAAACGTTGCAGATGGTCATTTCTTCATGCGCAGTGGTCAACGTGGCACTCTCTAGCTGCCAAGAGCACTTTTACTATGCGCACCCAACCAGAGTG
This sequence comes from Syngnathus scovelli, assembly GCF_024217435.2. Taxonomy (NCBI): domain Eukaryota; kingdom Metazoa; phylum Chordata; class Actinopteri; order Syngnathiformes; family Syngnathidae; genus Syngnathus; species Syngnathus scovelli. The sequence goes on from NW_026061655.1 coordinate 76,133, forward strand.
ACGGGAGGAGCACATTTCAGAAAACGTGCTCAGCTCGTCCAGAAAATGCGATTTAAGCAATAAAATTAAAAATGCACCCAAAACCTAAACCAAACGTTGCAGGTGGTTATTTCTTCATGCGCAGTGGTCAACGCGGCACTCTCTAGCTGCCAAGAGCACTTTTTACTATGCGCACCCAACCAGAGTGACGGGAGGAGCACATTTCAGAAAACGTGCTCAGCTCGTCGAGAAAATGCGATTTAAGCAATAAAATTAAAAATGCACCCAAAACCTAAACAAAACGTTGCAGGTGGTTATTTCTTCATGCGCAGTGGTCAACGCGGCACTCTCTAGCTGCCAAGAGCACTTTTTACTATGCGCACCCAACCAGAGTGACGGGAGGAGCACATTTCAGAAAACGTGCTCAGCTCGTCGAGAAAATGCGAATTAAGCAATAAAATTAAAAATGCACCTAAAACCTAAACCAAACGTTGCAGGTGGTTATTTCTTCATGCGCAGTGGTCAACGCGGCACTCTCTAGCTGCCAAGAGCACTTTTTACTATGTGCACCCAACCAGAGTGACGGGAGGAGCACATTTCAGAAAACGTGCTCAGCTCGTCGAGAAAATGCGATTTAAGCAATACAATTAAAAATGCACCTAAAACCTAAACCAAACGTTGCAGGTGGTTATTTCTTCATGCGCAGCGGTCAACGCGGCACTATCTAGCTGCCAAGAGCACTTTTTACTATGCGCACCCAACCAGAGTGACGGGAGGAGCTCATTTCAGAAAACGTGCTCAGCTCGTCGAGAAAATGCGATTTAAGCAATAAAATTAAAAATGCACGTAAAACCTAAACCAAACTTGCAGGTGGTTATTTCTTCATGTGCAGTGGTCAACGCGGCACTCTCTAGCTGCCAAGAGCAATTTTTACTATGCGCACCCAACCAAAGTGACGGGAGGAGCACATTTCAGAAAACGTGCTCAGCTCCTCGAGAAAATGCGATTTAAGCAATAAAATTAAAAATGCACCCAAAACCTAAACCAAACGTTGCAGGTGGTCATTTCTTCATGCGCAGTGGTCAACGCAGCACTCTCTAGCTGCCAAGAGCACTTTTTACTATGCACACCCAACCAGAGTGACGGGAGGAGCACATTTCAGAAAACGTGCTCAGCTCGTCGAGAAAATGCGATTTAAGCAATACAATAAAAAATGCACCTAAAACCTAAACCAAACGTTGCAGGCGGTTATTTCTTCATGCGCAGTGGTCAACGCGGCAGTCTCTAGCTGCCAAGAGCACTTTTTACCATGCGCACCCAACCAGAGTGACGGGAGAAGCACATTTCAGAAAACGTGCTCAGCTCGTCGAGAAAATGCAATTTAAGCAATAAAATTAAAAATGCACCTAAAACCTAAACCAAACGTTGCAGGTGGTTATTTCTTCATGCGCAGCAGTCAACGCGGCACTCTCTAGCTGCCAAGAGCACTTTTTACTATGCGCACCCAACCAGAGTGACCGGAGGAGCACGTTTCAGAAAACGTGCTCAGCTCGTCAAAAAAATGCGATTTAAGCAATAAAAATAAAAATGCACCTAAAACCTAAAACAAACGTTGCACGTGGTTATTTCTTTATGCGCAGTGGTCAACGCGGCACTCTCTAGCTGCCAAGAGCACTTTTTACTATGCGCACCCAACCAGAGTGACGGGAGGAGCACATTTCAGAAAACGTGCTCAGCTCGACGAGAAAATGCGATTTAAGCAATGAAATTAAAAATGCACCTAAAACCTAAACCAAACGTTGGGGGTGGTTATTTCTTCATGTGCAGCAGTCAACGCGGCACTCTCTAGCTGCCAAGAGCACTTTTTACTATGCGCACCCGACCAGAGTGACGGGAGGAGCACATTTCAGAAAACGTGCTCAGCTCGTCGAGAAAATGCGAATTAAGCAATAAAATTAAAAATGCACCCAAAACCTAAACCAAACGTTGCAGGTGGTTATTTCTTCATGCGCAGTGGTCAACGCGGCACTCTCTAGCTGCCAAGAGCACTTTTTACTATGTGCACCCAACCAGTGTCACGGGAGGAGCACATTTCGGAAAACGTGCTCAGCTCGTCGAGAAAATGCGATTAAAGCAATAAAATTAAAAATGCACCTAAAACCTAAACCAAACGTTGCAGATGGTCATTTCTTCATGCGCAGTGGTCAACGCGGCACTCTGTAGCTGCCAAGAGCAATTTTTACTATGCGCACCCACCCAGAGTGACGGGAGGAGCACATTTCAGAAAACATGCTCAGCTCGTCGAGAAAATGCGATTTAAGCAATAAAATTAAAAATGCACCTAAAACCTAAACCAAACGTTGCAGGTGGTTATTTCTTCATGTGCAGCCGTCAACGCGGCACTCTCTAGCTGCCAAGAGCACTTTTTACTATGCGCACCCAACCAGAGTGACGGGAGGAGCACATTTCAGAAAACGTGCTCGGCTCGTCGAGAAAATGCGATTTAAGCAATAAAATTAAAAATGCACCTAAAACCTAAACCAAACGTTGCAGGTGGTTATTTCTTCATGTGCAGTGGTCAACGCGGCACTCTCTAGCTGCCAAGAGCACTTTTTACTATGCGCACCCAACCAGAGTGACGGGAGGAGCACATTTCAGAAAACGTGCTCAGCTCGTCGAGAAAATGCGATTTAAGCAATAAAATTAAAAATGCACCTAAAACCTAAACCAAACGTTGCAGGTGGTTATTTCTTCATGCGCAGTGGTCAACGCGGCACTCTCTAGCTGCCAAGAGCACTTTTTACTATGCGCACCCAACCAGAGTGACGGGAGGAGCACATTTCAGAAAACGTGCTCAGCTCGTCCAGAAAATGCGATTTAAGCAATAAAATTAAAAATGCACCCAAAACCTAAACCAAACGTTGCAGGTGGTTATTTCTTCATGCGCAGTGGTCAACGCGGCACTCTCTAGCTGCCAAGAGCACTTTTTACTATGCGCACCCAACCAGAGTGACGGGAGGAGCACATTTCAGAAAACGTGCTCAGCTCGTCGAGAAAATGCGATTTAAGCAATAAAATTAAAAATGCACCCAAAACCTAAACAAAACGTTGCAGGTGGTTATTTCTTCATGCGCAGTGGTCAACGCGGCACTCTCTAGCTGCCAAGAGCACTTTTTACAATGCGCACCCAACCAGAGTGACGGGAGGAGGACATTTCAGAAAACGTGCTCAGCTCGTCGAGAAAATGCGATTTAAGCAATAAAATTAAAAATGCACCTAAAACCTAAACCAAATGTTGCAGGTGGTTATTTCTTCATGCGCAGTGGTCAACGCGGCACTCTCTAGCTGCCAAGAGCACTTTTTACTATGTGCACCCAACCAGAGTGACGGGAGGAGCACATTTCAGAAAACGTGCTCAGCTCGTCGAGAAAATGCGATTTAAGCAATACAATTAAAAATGCACCTAAAACCTAAACCAAACGTTGCAGGTGGTTATTTCTTCATGCGCAGCGGTCAACGCGGCACTATCTAGCTGCCAAGAGCACTTTTTACTATGCGCACCCAACAAGAGTGAAGGGAGGAGCACATTTTAGAAAACGTGCTCAGCTCGTCGAGAAAATGCGATTTAAGCAATAAAATTAAAAATGCACCTAAAACCTAAACCAAACTTGCAGGTGGTTATTTCTTCATGTGCAGTGGTCAACGCGGCACTCTCTAGCTGCCAAGAGCACTTTTTACTATGCACACCCAACCAGAGTGACGGGAGTAGCACATTTCAGAAAACGTGCTCAGCTCGTCCTGAAAATGCGATTTAAGCAATAAAATTAAAAATGCACCTAAAACCTAAACCAAACGTTGCAGGTGGTTATTTATTCATGCGCAGTGGTCAACGCGGCACTCTCTAGCTGCCAAGAGCACTTTTTACTATGCGCACCCAACCAGAGTGACGGGAGGAGCACATTTCAGAAAACGTGCTCAGCTCGACGAGAAAATGCGATTTAAGCAATAAAATTAAAAATGCACAAAAAACCTAAACCAAACGTTGCAGGCGGTTATTTCTTCATGCGCAGTGGTCAACGCGGCAGTCTGTAGCTGCCAAGAGCACTTTTTACCATGCGCACCCAACCAGAGTGACGGGAGAAGCACATTTGAGAAAACGTGCTCAGCTCGTCGAGAAAATGCAATTTAAGCAATAAAATTAAAAATGCACCTAAAACCTAAACCAAACGTTGCAGGTGGTTATTTCTTCATGCGCAGCAGTCAACGCGGCACTCTCTAGCTGCCAAGAGCACTTTTTACTATGCGCACCCAACGAGAGTGACCGGAGGAGCACGTTTCAGAAAACGTGCTCAGCTCGTCGAGAAAATGCGATTTAAGCAATAAAATTAAAAATGCACCCAAAACCTAAACCAAACGTTGCAGATGGTCATTTCTTCATGCGCAGTGGTCAACGCGGCACTCTCTAGCTGCCAAGAGCACTTTTTACTATGCGCACCCAACCAGAGTGACGGGAGGAGCACATTTCAGAAAACGTGCTCAGCTCGACGAGAAAATGCGATTTAAGCAATAAAATTAAAAATGCACCCAAAACCTAAACCAAACGTTGCAGGTGGTTATTTCTTCATGCGCAGTGGTCAACGCGGCACTCTCTAGCTGCCAAGAGCACTTTTTACTATGCGCACCCAACCAGAGTGACGGGAGGAGCACATTTCAGAAAACGTGCTCAGCTCGTCGAGAAAATGCGATTTAAGCAATAAAATTAAAAATGCACCCAAAACCTAAACCAAACGTTGCAGATGGTCATTTCTAAATGCGCAGTGGTCAACGCGGCACTCTCTAGCTGCCAAGAGCACTTTTTACTATGCGCACCCAACCAGAGTGACGGGAGGAGCACATTTCAGAAAACGTGCTCAGCTCGTTCAGAAAATGCGATTTAAGCAATAAAATTAAAAATGCACCCAAAACCTAAACCAAACATTGCAGGTGGTTAATTCTTCATGCGCAGTGGTCAACGCAGCACTTTCTAGCTGCCAAGAGCACGTTTCACTATGCGCACCCAACCAGAGTGACGGGAGGAGCACATTTCAGAAAACGTGCTCAGCTCGTCGAGAAAATGCGATTTAAGCAATAAAATTAAAAATGCACCTAAAACCTAAACTAAACTTGCAGGTGGTTATTTCTTCATGTGCAGTGGTCAACGCGGCACTCTCTAGCTGCCAAGAGCACTTTTTACTATGCGCACCCAACCAGAGTGACGGGAGGAGCACATTTCAGAAAACGTGCTCAGCTCGTCGAGAAAATGCAATTTAAGCAATAAAATTAAAAATGCACCTAAAACCTAAACCAAACGTTGCAGGTGGTTATTTCTTCATGCGCAGTGGTCAACGCGGCACTCTCTAGCTGCCAAGAGCACTTTTTACTATGCGCACCCAACCAGAGTGACGGGAGGAGCACATTTCAGAAAACGTGCGCAGCTTGTCCAGAAAATGCGATTTAAGCAATAAAATTAAAAATGCACCCAAAACCTAAACCAAACGTTGCAGGTGGTTATTTCTTCATGCGCAGCGGTCAACGCGGCACTATCTAGCTGCCAAGAGCACTTTTTACTATGCGCACCCAACCAGAGTGACGGGAAGAGCACATTTCAGAAAACGTGCTCAGCTCGTCGAGAAAATGCGATTTAAGCAATAAAATTAAAAATGCACCTAAAACCTAAACCAAACGTTGCAGGTGGTTATTTCTTCATGCGCAGTGGTCAACGCGGCACTCTCTAGCTGCCAAGAGCACTTTTTACTTTGCGCACCCAACCAGAGTGACGGGAGGAGCACATTTCAGAAAACGTGCTCAGCTCGTCGAGAAAATGCGATTTAAGCAATAAAATTAAAAATGCACCCAAAACCTAAACCAAACGTTGCAGATGGTCATTTCTAAATGCGCAGTGGTCAACGCGGCACTCTCTAGCTGCCAAGAGCACTTTTTACTATGTGCACCCAACCAGAGTGACGGGAGGAGCACATTTCAGAAAACGTGCTCAGCTCGTCCAGAAAATGCGATTTAAGCAATAAAATTAAAAATGCACCCAAAACCTAAACCAAACGTTGCAGGTGGTTATTTCTTCATGCGCAGTGGTCAACGCAGCACTCTCTAGCTGCCAAGAGCACTTTTTACTATGCGCACCCAACCAGAGTGACGGGAGGAGCACATTTCAGAAAACGTGCTCAGCTCGTCGAGAAAATGCGATTTAAGCAATAAAATTAAAAATGCACCCAAAACCTAAACCAAACGTTGCAGATGGTCATTTCTAAATGCGCAGTGGTCAACGCGGCACTCTCTAGCTGCCAAGAGCACTTTTTACTATGTGCACCCAACCAGAGTGACGGGAGGAGCACATTTCAGAAAACGTGCTCAGCTCGTCGAGAAAATGCGATTTAAGCAATAAAATTAAAAATGCACCTAAAACCTAAACCAAACGTTGCAGGTGGTTATGTCTTCATGCGCAGTGGTCAACGCGGCACTCTCTAGCTGCCAAGAGCACTTTTTACCATGCGCACCCAACAAGAGTGACGGGAGGAGCACATTTCAGAAAACGTGCTCAGCTCGTCGAGAAAATGCGATTTAAGCAATAAAATTAAAAATGCACCTAAAACCTAAACCAAACGTTGCAGGTGGTTATTTCTTTATGCGCAATGGTCAACGCGGCTCTCTCTAGCTGCCAAGAGCACTTTTTACTATGTGCACCCAACCAGAGTGACGGGAGGAGCACATTTCAGAAAACGTGCTCAGCTCGTCGAGAAAATGCGATTTAAGCAATAAAATTAAAAATGCACCTAAAACCTAAACCAAACGTTGCAGATGGTCATTTCTTCATGCGCAGTGGTCAACGCGGCACTCTCTAGCTGCCAAGAGCACTTTTTAATATGCGCACCCAACCAGAGTGACGGGAGGAGCACATTTCAGAAAACGTGCTCAGCTCGTCGAGAAAATGCGATTTAAGCAATAAAATTAAAAATGCACCTAAAACCTAAACCAATCGTTGCAGATGGTCATTTCGTCATGCGCAGTGGTTAACGCGGCACTCTCTAGCTGCCAAGACCACTTTTTACTATGCGCACCCAACCAGAGTGACGGGAGGAGCACATTTCAGAAAACGTGCTCAGCTCGTCCAGAAAATGCGATTTAAGCAATAAAATTAAAAATGCACCCAAAACCTAAACCAAACGTTGCAGGTGGTTATTTCTTCATGCGCAGTGGTCAACGCGGCACCCTCTAGCTGCCAAGAGCACTTTTTACTATGCGCACCCAACCAGAGTGACTGGAGGAGCACATTTCAGACAACGTGCTCAGCTCGTCGAGAAAATGCGATTTAAGCAATAAAATTAAAAATGCACCCAAAACCTAAACCAAACGTTGCAGATGGTCATTTCTTTATGCGCAGTGGTCAACGCGGCACTCTCTAGCTGCCAAGAGCACTTTTTACTATGCGCACCCAACCAGAGTGACGGGAGGAGCACATTTCAGAAAACGTGCTCTGCTCGTCGAGAAAATGCGATTTAAGCAATAAAATTAAAAATGCACCTAAAACCTAAACCAAACGTTGCAGGTGGTTATTTCTTTATGCGCAATGGTCAACGCGGCACTCTCTAGCTGCCAAGAGCACTTTTTACTATGCGCACCCAACAAGAGTGACGGGAGGAGCACATTTCAGAAAACGTGCTCAGCTCGTCGAGAAAATGCGATTTAAGCAATAAAATTAAAAATGCACCTAAAACCTAAACCAAACGTTGCAGGTGGTTATTTCTTTATGCGCAATGGTCAACGCGGCACTCTCTAGCTGCCAAGAGCACTTTTTACTATGTGCACCCAACCAGAGTGACGGGAGGAGCACATTTCAGAAAACGTGCTCAGCTCGTCGAGAAAATGCGATTTAAGCAATAAAATTAAAAATGCACCTAAAACCTAAACCAAACGTTGCAGATGGTCATTTCTTCATGCGCAGTGGTCAACGCGGCACTCTCTAGCTGCCAAGAGCACTTTTTAATATGCGCACCCAACCAGAGTGACGGGAGGAGCACATTTCAGAAAACGTGCTCAGCTCGTCGAGAAAATGCGATTTAAGCAATAAAATTAAAAATGCACCTAAAACCTAAACCAAACGTAGCAGATGGTCATTTCTTCATGCGCAGTGGTTAACGCGGCACTCTCTAGCTGCCAAGACCACTTTTTACTATGCGCACCCAACCAGAGTGACGGGAGGAGCACATTTCAGAAAACGTGCTCAGCTCGTCCAGAAAATGCGATTTAAGCAATAAAATTAAAAATGCACCCAAAACCTAAACCAAACGTTGCAGGTGGTTATTTCTTCATGCGCAGCGGTCAACGCGGCACTATCTAGCTGCTAAGAGCACTTTTTACTATGCGCACCCAACCAGAGTGACGGGAGGAGCACATTTCAGAAAACGTGCTCAGCTCGTCGAGAAAATGCGATTTAAGCAATAAAATTAAAAATGCACCCAAAACCTAAAACAAACGTTGCAGATGGTCATTTCTTCATGCGCAGTGGTCAACGCGGCACTCTCTAGCTGCCAAAAGCACCTTTTACTATGCGCACCCAACCAGAGTGACGGGAGGAGCACATTTCAGAAAACATGCTAAGCTCGTCGAGAAAATGCGATTTAAGCAATAAAATTAAAAATGCACCTAAAACCTAAACCAAACGTTGCAGATGGTCATTTCTTCATGCGCAGTGGTCAACGCGGCACTCTCTAGCTGCCAAGAGCACTTTTTACTATGCGCACCCAACCAGAGTGACGGGAGGAGCACATTTCAGAAAACGTGCTCAGCTCGTCGAGAAAATGCGATTTAAGCAATAAAATTAAAAATGCACCCAAAACCTAAACCAAACGTTGCAGATGGTCATTTCTTCATGCGCAGTGGTCAACGCGGCACTATCTAGCTGCCAAGAGCACTTTTTACTATGCGCACCCAACCAGAGTGACGGGAGGAGCACATTTCAGAAAACGTGCTCAGCTCGACGAGAAAATGCAATTTAAGCAATAAAATTAAAAATGCACCCAAAACCTAAACCAAACGTTGCAGATGGTCATTTCTTCATGCGCAGTGGTCAACGCGGCACTCTCTGGCTGCCAAGAGCACTTTTTACTATGCGCACCCAACAAGAGTGACGGGAGGAGCACATTTCAGAAAACGTGCTCAGCTCGACGAGAAAATGCGATTTAAGCAATACAATTAAAAATGCACCCAAAACCTAAACCAAACGTTGCAGATGGTCATTTCTTCATGCGCAGTGGTCAACGCGGCAATCTCTAGCTGCCAACAGCACTTTTTACTATGCGCACCCAACCAGAGTGACGGGAGGAGCACATTTCAGAAAACGTGCTCAGCTCATCGAGAAAATGCGATTTAAGCAATAAAATTAAAAAGGCACCTAAAACCTAAACCAAACGTTGCAGGTGGTTATTTCTTCATGCGCAGCAGTCAACGCGGCACTCTCTAGCTGCCAAGAGCACTTTTTACTATGCGCACCCAACCAGAGTGACGGGAGTAGCACATTTCAGAAAACGTGCTCAGCTCGTAGAGAAATTGCGATTTAAGCAATCAAATTAAAAATGCACCTAAAACCTAAACCAAACGTTGCAGATGGTCATTTCTTCATGCGCAGTGGTCAACGCGGCACTCTCTAGCTGCCAAGAGCACTTTTTACTATGCGCACCCAACCAGAGTGACGGGAGGAGCACATTTCAGAAAACGTGCTCAGCTCGACGAGAAAATGCGATTTAAGCAATAAAATTAAAAATGCACCCAAAACCTAAACCAAACGTTGCAGATGGTCATTTCTTCATGCGCAGTGGTCAACGCGGCACTATCTAGCTGCCAAGAGCACTTTTTACTATGCGCACCCAACCAGAGTGACGGGAGGAGCACATTTCAGAAAACGTGCTCAGCTCGACGACAAAATGCGATTTAAGCAATAAAATTAAAAATGCACCCAAAACCTAAACCAAACGTTGCAGATGGTTATTTCTTCATGCGCAGTGGTCAACGCGGCACTCTCTAGCTGCCAAGAGCACTTTTTACTATGCGCACCCAACCAGAGTGACGGGAGGAGCACATTTCAGAAAACGTGCTCAGCTCGTCGAGAAAATGCGATTTAAGCAATAAAATTAAAAATGCACCCAAAACCTAAACCAAACGTTGCAGGTGGTTATTTCTTCATGCGCAGTGGTGAACGCGGCACTCTCTAGCTGCCAAGAGCACTTTTTACTATGCGCACCCAACCAGAGTGACGGGAGGAGCACATTTCAGAAAACGTGCTCAGCTCGTCGAGAAAATGCGATTTAAGCAATAAAATTAAAAATGCACCTAAAACCTAAACCAAACGTTGGGGTGGTTATTTCTTTATGTGCAGCAGTCAACGCGGCACTCTCTAGCTGCCAAGAGCACTTTTTACTATGCGCACCCGACCAGAGTGACGGGAGGGGCACATTTCAGAAAACGTGCTCAGCTCGTCGAGGAAATGCGATTCAAGCAATAAAATTAAAAATGCACCTAAAACCTAAACCAAACGTTGCAGGTGGTTATTTCTTCATGCGCAGTGGTCAACGCGGCACTCTCTAGCTGCCAAGAGCACTTTTTACTATGCGCACCCAACCAGAGTGACGGGAGGAGCACATTTCAGAAAACGTGCTCAGCTCGTCGAGAAAATGCGATTAAAGCAATAAAATTAAAAATGCACCTAAAACCTAAACCAAACGTTGCAGATGGTCATTTCTTCATGCACAGTGGTCAACGCGGCACTCTCTAGCTGCCAAGAGCACTTTTTACTATGCACACCCAACCAGAGTGACGGGAGGAGCACATTTCTGAAAACGTGCTCAGCTCGACGAGAAAATGCGATTTAAGCAATAAAATTAAAAATGCACCCAAAACTTAAAACAAACGTTGCACGTGGTTATTTCTTCATGCCCAGTGGTCAACGCGGCACTCTCTAGCTGCCAAGAGCACTTTTTACTATGCGCACCCAACCAGAGTGACGGGAGGAGCACATTTCAGAGAACGTGCTCAGCTCGTCGAGAAAATGCGATTTAAGCAATAAAATTAAAAATGCACCCAAAACCTAAACCAAACGTTGGGGGTGGTTATTTCTTCATGTGCAGCAGTCAACGCGGCACTCTCTAGCTGCCAAGAGCACTTTTTACTATGCGCACCCGACCAGAGTGACGGGAGGAGCACATTTCAGAAAACGTGCTCAGCTCGTCGAGAAAATGCGATTTAAGCAATAAAATAAAAAATGCACCTAAAACCTAAACCAAACGTTGCAGGTGGTTATTTCTTCATGCGCACTGGTCAACGCGGCACTCTCTAGCTGCCAAGAGCACTTTTTACTATGCGCACCCAACCAGAGTGACGGGAGGAGCACATTTTAGAGAACGTGCTCAGCTCGTCGAGAAAATGCGATTAAAGCAATAAAATTAAAAATGCACCTAAAACCTAAACCAAACGTTGCAGATGGTCATTTCTTCATGCGCAGTGGTCAACGCGGCACTCTTTAGCTGCCAAGAGCACTTTTTACTATGCACACCCAACCAGAGTGACGGGAGGAGCACATTTCAGAAAATGTGCTCAGCTCGTCCAGAAAATGCGATTTAAGCAATAAAATTAAAAATGCACCCAAAACCTAAACCAAACGTTGCAGGTGGTTATTTCTTCATGCGCAGTGGTCAACGCGGCACACTCTAGCTGCCAAGATCACTTTTTATTATGCGCAACCAACCAGAGTGATTGGAGGAGCACATTTCAGAAAACGTGCTCAGCTCGTCGAGAAAATGCAATTTAAGCAATAAAATTAAAAATGCACCTAAAACCTAAACCAAACGTTGCAGGTGGTTATTTCTTCATGCGCAGTGGTCAACGCGGCACTATCTAGCTGCCAAGAGCACTTTTTACTATGCGCACCCAACCAGAGTGACGGGAGGAGCACATTTCAGAAAACGTGCTCAGCTCGTCGAGAAAATGCGATTTAAGCAATCAAATTAATGATGCACCTAAAACCTAAACCAAACGTTGCAGATGGTCATTTCTTCATGCGCAGTGGTCAACGCGGCACTCTCTAGCTGCCAAGAGCACTTTTTACTATGCGCACCCAACCAGAGTGACGGGAGGAGCACATTTCAGAAAACGTGCTCAGCTCGACGAGAAAATGCGATTTAAGCAATAAAATTAAAAATGCACCCAAAACCTAAACCAAACGTTGCAGATGGTCATTTCTTCATGCGCAGAGGTCAACGCGGCACTCTCTAGCTGCCAAGAGCACTTTTTACTATGCGCACCCAACCAGAGTGACGGGAGGAGCACATTTCAGAAAACGTGCTCAGCTCGTCCAGAAAATGCGATTTAAGCAATAAAATTAAAAATGCACCCAAAACCTAAACCAAAGGTTGCAGGTGGTTATTTCTTCATGCGCAGTGGTCAACGCGGCACTCTCTAGCTGCCAAGAGCACTTTTTATTATGCGCAACCAACCAGAGTGACGGGAGGAGCACATTTCAGAAAACGTGCTTATCTCGTCGAGAAAATGCAATTTAAGCAATAAAATTAAAAATGCACCTAAAACCTAAACCAAACGTTGCAGGTGGTTATTTCTTCATGCGCAGTGGTCAACGCGGCACTCTCTAGCTGCCAAGAGCACTTTTTACTATGCGCACCCAACCAGAGTGACGGGAGGAGCACATTTCAGAAAACGTGCTCAGCTCGTCGAGAAAATGCGATTTAAGCAATAAAATTAAAAATGCACCTAAAACCTAAACCAAACGTTGCAGGTGGTTATTTCTTCATGCGCAGCGGTCAACGCGGCACTCTCTAGCTGCCAAGAGCACTTTTTACTATGCGCACCCAACCAGAGTGACAGGAGGAGCACATTTCAGAAAACGTGCTCAGCTCGTCGAGAAAATGCGATTTAAGTAATAAAATTAAAAATGCACCCAAAACCTAAAACAAACGTTGCACGTGGTTATTTCTTCATGCGCAGTGGTCAACGCGGCACTCTCTAGCTGCCAAGAGCACTTTTTACTATGCGCACCCAACCAGAGTGACGGGAGGAGCTCATTTCAGAAAACGTGCTCAGCTCGTCGAGAAAATGCGATTTAAGCAATAAAATTAAAAATGCACCTAAAACCTAAACCAAACTTGCAGGTGGTTATTTCTTCATGTGCAGTGGTCAACGCGGCACTCTCTAGCTGCCAAGAGCACTTTTTACTATGCGCACCCAACCAAAGTGACGGGAGGAGCACATTTCACAAAACGTGCTCAGCTCCTCGAGAAAATGCGATTTAAGCAATAAAATTAAAAATGCACCCAAAACCTAAACCAAACGTTGCAGATGGTCATTTTTTCATGCGCAGAGGTCAACGCGGCACTCTCTAGCTGCCAAGAGCACTTTTTACTATGCGCACCCAACCAGAGTGACGGGAGGAGCACATTTCAGAAAACATGCTCAGCTCGTCGAGAAAATGCGATTTAAGCAATAAAATTAAAAATGCACCTAAAACCTAAACCAAACGTTGCAGATGGTCATTTCTTCATGCGCAGTGGTCAACGCGGCACTCTCTAGCTGCCAAGAGCACTTTTTACTATGCACACCCAACCAGAGTGACGGGAGGAGCACATTTCAGAAAATGTGCTCAGCTCGTCCAGAAAATGCGATTTAAGCAATAAAATTAAAAATGCACCCAAAACCTAAACCAAACGTTGCAGGTGGTTATTTCTTCATGCGCAGTGGTCAACGCGGCACTCTCTAGCTGCCAAGATCACTTTTTATTATGCGCAACCAACCAGAGTGACTGGAGGAGCACATTTCAGAAAACGTGCTCAGCTCGTCGAGAAAATGCAATTTAAGCAATAAAATTAAAAATGCACCTAAAACCTAAACCAAACGTTGCAGGTGGTTATTTCTTCATGCGCAGTGGTCAACGCGGCACTATCTAGCTGCCAAGAGCACTTTTTACTATGCGCACCCAACCAGAGTGACGGGAGGAGCACATTTCAGAAAACGTGCTCAGCTCGTCGAGAAAATGCGATTTAAGCAATAAAATTAAAAATGCACCTAAAACCTAAACCAAACGTTGCAGGTGGTTATTTCTTCATGCGCAGTGGTCAACGCGGCACTCTCTAGCTGCCAAGAGCACTTTTTACTTTGCGCACCCAACCAGAGTGACGGGAGGAGCACATTTCAGAAAACGTGCTCAGCTCGTCGAGAAAATGCGATTTAAGCAATAAAATTAAAAATGCACCCAAAACCTAAACCAAACGTTGCAGATGGTCATTTCTAAATGCGGAGTGGTCAACGCGGCATTCTCTAGCTGCCAAGAGCACTTTTTACTATGTGCACCCAACCAGAGTGACGGGAGGAGCACATTTCAGAAAACGTGCTCAGCTCGTCCAGAAAATGCGATTTAAGCAATAAAATTAAAAATGCACCCAAAACCTAAACCAAACGTTGCAGGTGGTTATTTCTTCATGCGCAGTGGTCAACGCAGCACTCTCTAGCTGCCAAGAGCACTTTTTACTATGCGCACCCAACCAGAGTGACGGGAGGAGCACATTTCAGAAAACGTGCTCAGCTCGTCGAGAAAATGCGATTTAAGCAATAAAATTAAAAATGCACCTAAAACCTAAACCAAACTTGCAGGTGGTTATTTCTTCATGTGCAGTGGTCAACGCGGCACTCTCTAGCTGCCAAGAGCACTTTTTACTATGCGCACCCAACCAGAGTGACGGGAGGAGCACATTTCAGAAAACGTGCTCAGCTCGTCGAGAAAATGCGATTTAAGCAATAAAATTAAAAATGCACCTAAAACCTAAACCAAACGTTGCAGGTGGTTATGTCTTCATGCGCAGTGGTCAACGCGGCACTCTCTAGCTGCCAAGAGCACTTTTTACCATGCGCACCCAACAAGAGTGACGGGAGGAGCACATTTCAGAAAACGTGCTCAGCTCGTCGAGAAAATGCGATTTAAGCAATAAAATTAAAAATGCACCTAAAACCTAAACCAAACGTTGCAGGTGGTTATTTCTTTATGCGCAATGGTCAACGCGGCACTCTCTAGCTGCCAAGAGCACTTTTTACTATGTGCACCCAACCAGAGTGACGGGAGGAGCACATTTCAGAAAACGTGCTCAGCTCGTCGAGAAAATGCGATTTAAGCAATAAAATTAAAAATGCACCTAAAACCTAAACCAAACGTTGCAGATGGTCATTTCTTCATGCGCAGTGGTCAACGCGGCACTCTCTAGCTGCCAAGAGCACTTTTTAATATGCGCACCCAACCAGAGTGACGGGAGGAGCACATTTCAGAAAACGTGCTCAGCTCGTCGAGAAAATGCGATTTAAGCAATAAAATTAAAAATGCACCTAAAGCCTAAACCAAACGTTGCAGATGGTCATTTCTTCATGCGCAGTGGTTAACGCGGCACTCTCTAGCTGCCAAGACCACTTTTTACTATGCGCACCCAACCAGAGTGACGGGAGGAGCACATTTCAGAAAACGTGCTCAGCTCGTCCAGAAAATGCGATTTAAGCAATAAAATTAAAAATGCACCCAAAACCTAAACCAAACGTTGCAGGTGGTTATTTCTTCATGCGCAGTGGTCAACGCGGCACCCTCTAGCTGCCAAGAGCACTTTTTACTATGCGCACCCAACCAGAGTGACTGGAGGAGCACATTTCAGACAACGTGCTCAGCTCGTCGAGAAAATGCGATTTAAGCAATAAAATTAAAAATGCACCCAAAACCTAAACCAAACGTTGCAGATGGTCATTTCTTTATGCGCAGTGGTCAACGCGGCACTCTCTAGCTGCCAAGAGCACTTTTTACTATGCGCACCCAACCAGAGTGACGGGAGGAGCACATTTCAGAAAACGTGCTCTGCTCGTCGAGAAAATGCGATTTAAGCAATAAAATTAAAAATGCACCTAAAACCTAAACCAAACGTTGCAGGTGGTTATTTCTTTATGCGCAATGGTCAACGCGGCACTCTCTAGCTGCCAAGAGCACTTTTTACTATGCGCACCCAACAAGAGTGACGGGAGGAGCACATTTCAGAAAACGTGCTCAGCTCGTCGAGAAAATGCGATTTAAGCAATAAAATTAAAAATGCACCTAAAACCTAAACCAAACGTTGCAGGTGGTTATTTCTTTATGCGCAATGGTCAACGCGGCACTCTCTAGCTGCCAAGAGCACTTTTTACTATGTGCACCCAACCAGAGTGACGGGAGGAGCACATTTCAGAAAACGTGCTCAGCTCGTCGAGAAAATGCGAATTAAGCAATAAAATTAAAAATGCACCTAAAACCTAAACCAAACGTTGCAGATGGTCATTTCTTCATGCGCAGTGGTCAACGCGGCACTCTCTAGCTGCCAAGAGCACTTTTTAATATGCGCACCCAACCAGAGTGACGGGAGGAGCACATTTCAGAAAACGTGCTCAGCTCGTCGAGAAAATGCGATTTAAGCAATAAAATTAAAAATGCACCTAAAACCTAAACCAAACGTTGCAGATGGTCATTTCTTCATGCGCAGTGGTTAACGCGGCACTCTCTAGCTGCCAAGACCACTTTTTACTATGCGCACCCAACCAGAGTGACGGGAGGAGCACATTTCAGAAAACGTGCTCAGCTCGTCCAGAAAATGCGATTTAAGCAATAAAATTAAAAATGCACCCAAAACCTAAACCAAACGTTGCAGGTGGTTATTTCTTCATGCGCAGTGGTCAACGCGGCACCCTCTAGCTGCCAAGAGCACTTTTTACTATGCGCACCCAACCAGAGTGACGGGAGGAGCACATTTCAGAAAACGTGCTCAGCTCGTCGAGAAAATGCGATTTAAGCAATAAAATTAAAAATGCACCCAAAACCTAAACCAAACGTTGCAGATGGTCATTTCTTTATGCGCAGTGGTCAACGCGGCACTCTCTAGCTGCCAAGAGCACTTTTTACTATGCGCACCCAACCAGAGTGACGGGAGGAGCACATTTCAGAAAACGTGCTCTGCTCGTCGAGAAAATGCGATTTAAGCAATAAAATTAAAAATGCACCTAAAACCTAAACCAAACGTTGCAGGTGGTTATTTCTTTATGCGCAATGGTCAACGCGGCACTCTCTAGCTGCCAAGAGCACTTTTTACTATGCACACCCAACCAGAGTGACGGGAGGAGCACATTTCAGAAAACGTGCTCAGCTCGTCGAGAAAATGCGATTTAAGCAATAAAATTAAAAATGCACCCAAAACCTAAACCAAACGTTGCAGGTGGTTATTTCTTCATGCGCAGTGGTCAACGCGGCACTCTCTAGCTGCCAAGAGCACTTTTTACTATGCGCACCCAACCAGAGTGACGGGAGGAGCACATTTCAGAAAACGTGCTCAGCTCGTCGAGAAAATGCGATTTAAGCAATAAAATTAAAAATGCACCTAAAACCTAAACCAAACGTTGCAGATGGTCATTTCTTCATGCGCAGTGGTCAACGCGGCACTCTCTAGCTGCCAAGAGCACTTTTTACTATGCGCACCCAACCAGAGTGACGGGAGGAGCACATTTCAGAAAACGTGCGCAGCTCGTCCAGAAAATGCGATTTAAGCAATAAAATTAAAAATGCACCCAAAACCTAAACCAAACGTTGCAGGTGGTTATTTCTTCATGCGCAGCGGTCAACGCGGCACTATCTAGCTGCTAAGAGCACTTTTTACTATGCGCACCCAACCAGAGTGACGGGAGGAGCACATTTCAGAAAACGTGCTCAGCTCGTCGAGAAAATGCGATTTAAGCAATAAAATTAAAAATGCACCCAAAACCTAAAACAAACGTTGCAGATGGTCATTTCTTCATGCGCAGTGGTCAACGCGGCACTCTCTAGCTGCCAAAAGCACCTTTTACTATGCGCACCCAACCAGAGTGACGGGAGGAGCACATTTCAGAAAAAATGCTAAGCTCGTCGAGAAAATGCGATTTAAGCAATAAAATTAAAAATGCACCTAAAACCTAAACCAAACGTTGCAGATGGTCATTTCTTCATGCGCAGTGGTCAACGCGGCACTCTCTAGCTGCCAAGAGCACTTTTTACTATGCGCACCCAACCAGAGTGACGGGAGGAGCACATTTCAGAAAACGTGCTCAGCTCGTCGAGAAAATGCGATTTAAGCAATAAAATTAAAAATGCACCCAAAACCTAAACCAAACGTTGCAGATGGTCATTTCTTCATGCGCAGTGGTCAACGCGGCACTATCTAGCTGCCAAGAGCACTTTTTACTATGCGCACCCAACCAGAGTGACGGGAGGAGCACATTTCAGAAAACGTGCTCAGCTCGACGAGAAAATGCGATTTAAGCAATAAAATTAAAAATGCACCCAAAACCTAAACCAAACGTTGCAGATGGTCATTTCTTCATGCGCAGTGGTCAACGCGGCACTCTCTGGCTGCCAAGAGCACTTTTTACTATGCGCACCCAACAAGAGTGACGGGAGGAGCACATTTCAGAAAACGTGCTCAGCTCGACGAGAAAATGCGATTTAAGCAATACAATTAAAAATGCACCCAAAACCTAAACCAAACGTTGCAGATGGTCATTTCTTCATGCGCAGTGGTCAACGCAGCAATCTCTAGCTGCCAACAGCACTTTTTACTATGCGCACCCAACCAGAGTGACGGGAGGAGCACATTTCAGAAAACGTGCTCAGCTCATCGAGAAAATGCGATTTAAGCAATAAAATTAAAAAGGCACCTAAAACCTAAACCAAACGTTGCAGGTGGTTATTTCTTCATGCGCAGCAGTCAACGCGGCACTCTCTAGCTGCCAAGAGCACTTTTTACTATGCGCACCCAACCAGAGTGACGGGAGGAGCACATTTCAGAAAACGTGCTCAGCTCGTCGAGAAAATGCGATTTAAGCAATCAAATTAAAAATGCACCTAAAACCTAAACCAAACGTTGCAGATGGTCATTTCTTCATGCGCAGTGGTCAACGCGGCACTCTCTAGCTGCCAAGAGCACTTTTTACTATGCGCACCCAACCAGAGTGACGGGAGGAGCACAATTCAGAAAACGTGCTCAGCTCGACGAGAAAATGCGATTTAAGCAATAAAATTAAAAATGCACCCAAAACCTAAACCAAACGTTGCAGGTGGTTATTTCTTAATGCGCAGTGGTCAACGCGGCACTCTCTAGCTGCCAAGAGCACTTTTTACTATGCGCACCCAACCAGAGTGACGGGAGGAGCACATTTCAGAAAACGTGCTCAGCTCGTCGAGAAAATGCGATTTAAGCAATAAAATTAAAAATGCACCCAAAACCTAAACCAGACGTTGCAGATGGTCATTTCTTCATGCGCAGTGGTCAACGCGGCACTCTCTCGCTGCCAAGAGCACTTTTTACTATGCGCACCCAACAAGAGTGACGGGAGGAGCACATTTCAGAAAACGTGCTCAGCTCGTCGAGAAAATGCGATTTAAGCAATAAAATTAAAGATGCACCCAAAACCTAAACCAAACGTTGCAGATGGTCATTTCTTCATGCGCAGTGGTCAACGCGGCAATCTCTAGCTGCCAAGAGCACTTTTTACTATGCGCACCCTACCAGAGTGACGGGAGGAGCACATTTCAGAAAACGTGCTCAGCTCGACGAGAAAATGCGATTTAAGCAATAAAATTAAAAATGCACCCAAAACCTAAACCAAACGTTGCAGGCGGTTATTTCTTCATGCGCAGTGGTCAACGCGGCACTCTCTCGCTGCCAAGAGCACTTTTTACTATGCGCACCCGACAAGAGTGACGGGAGGAGCACATTTCAGAAAACGTGCTCAGCTCGTCGAGAAAATGCGATTTAAGCAATAAAATTAAAAATGCACCCAAAACCTAAAACAAACGTTGCACGTGGTTATTTCTTCATGCGCAGTGGTCAACGCGGCACTCTCTAGCTGCCAAGAGCACTTTTTACTATGCGCACCCAACCAGAGTGACGGGAGGAGCACATTTCAGAAAACGTGCTCAGCTCGTCGAGAAAATGCGATTTAAGCAATAAAATTAAAAATGCACCCAAAACCTAAACCAAACGTTGCAGATGGTCATTTCTTCATGCGCAGTGGTCAACGCGGCACTCTCTAGCTGCCAAGAGCACTTTTTACCATGCGCACCCAACAAGAGTGACGGGAGGAGCACATTTCAGAAAACGTGCTCAGCTCGTCGAGAAAATGCGATTTAAGCAATAAAATTAAAAATGCACCTAAAACCTAAACCAAACGTTGCAGGTGGTTATTTCTTTATGCGCAATGGTCAACGCGGCACTCTGTAGCTGCCAAGAGCACTTTTTACTATGTGCACCCAACCAGAGTGACTGGAGGAGCACATTTCAGAAAACGTGCTCAGCTCGTCGAGAAAATGCGATTTAAGCAATAAAATTAAAAATGCACCTAAAACCTAAACCAAACGTTGCAGATGGTCATTTCTTCATGCGCAGTGGTCAACGCGGCACTCTCTAGCTGCCAAGAGCACTTTTTAATATGCGCACCCAACCAGAGTGACGGGAGGAGCACATTTCAGAAAACGTGCTCAGCTCGTCGAGAAAATGCGATTTAAGCAATAAAATTAAAAATGCATCTAAAACCTAAACCAAACGTTGCAGATGGTCATTTCTTCATGCGCAGTGGTTAACGCGGCACTCTCTAGCTGCCAAGACCACTTTTTACTATGCGCACCCAACCAGAGTGACGGGAGGAGCACATTTCAGAAAACGTGCTCAGCTCGTCCAGAAAATGCGATTTAAGCAATAAAATTAAAAATGCACCCAAAACCTAAACCAAACGTTGCAGGTGGTTATTTCTTCATGCGCAGTGGTCAACGCGGCACCCTCTAGCTGCCAAGAGCACTTTTTACTATGCGCACCCAACCAGAGTGACTGGAGGAGCACATTTCAGACAACGTGCTCAGCTCGTCGAGAAAATGCGATTTAAGCAATAAAATTAAAAATGCACCCAAAACCTAAACCAAACGTTGCAGATGGTCATTTCTTTATGCGCAGTGGTCAACGCGGCACTCTCTAGCTGCCAAGAGCACTTTTTACTATGCGCACCCAACCAGAGTGACGGGAGGAGCACATTTCAGAAAACGTGCTCTGCTCGTCGAGAAAATGCGATTTAAGCAATAAAATTAAAAATGCACCTAAAACCTAAAACAAACGTTGCACGTGGTTATTTCTTCATGCGCAGTGGTCAACGCGGCACTCTCTAGCTGCCAAGAGCACTTTTTACTATGCGCACCCAACCAGAGTGACGGGAGGAGCACTTTTCAGAAAACGTGCTCAGCTCGTCGAGAAAATGCGATTTAAGCAATAAAATTAAAAATGCAACTAAAACCTAAACCAAACGTTGCAGGTGGTTATTTCTTCATGCGCAGTGGTCAACGCGGCACTCTTTAGCTGCCAAGAGCACTTTTTACTATGCGCACCCAACCAGAGTGACGAGAGGAGCACATTTCAGAAAACGTGCTCAGCTCGTCGAGAAAATGCGATTTAAGCAATAAAATTAAAAATGCACCTAAAACCTAAACCAAACGTTGCAGGTGGTTATTTCTTCATGCGCAGTGGTCAACGCGGCACTCTCTAGCTGCCAAGAGCACTTTTTACTATGCGCACCCAACCAGAGTGACGGGAGGAGCACATTTCAGAAAACGTGCTCAGCTCGTCGAGAAAATGCGATTTAAGCAATAAAATTAAAAATGCACCTAAAACCTAAACCAAACGTTGCAGGTGGTTATTTCTTCATGCGCAGCAGTCAACGCGGCACTCTCTAGCTGCCAAGAGCACTTTTTACTATGCGCACCCAACCAGAGTGACGGGAGGAGCACATTTCAGAGAACGTGCTCAGCTCGTCGAGAAAATGCGATTTAAGCAATCAAATTAAAAATGCACCTAAAACCTAAAACAAACGTTGCAGGTGGTTATTTCTTCATGCGCAGTGGTCAACGCGGCACTCTCTAGCTGCCAAGAGCACTTTTTACTATGCGCACCCAACCAGAGTGAGGGGAGGAGCACATTTCAGAAAACGTGCTCAGCTCGTCGAGAAAATGCGATTTAAGCAATACAATTAAAAATGCACCCAAAACCTAAACCAAACGTTGCAGATGGTCATTTCTTCATGCGCAGTGGTCAACGCGGCACTCTCTAGCTGCCAAGAGCACTTTTTACTATGCGCACCCAACCAGAGTGACGGGAGGAGCACATTTCAGAAAACGTGCTCAGCTCGACGAGAAAATGCGATTTAAGCAATAAAATTAAAAATGCACCCAAAACCTAAACCAAACGTTGCAGGTGGTTATTTCTTCATGCGCAGTGGTCAACGCGGCACTCTCTAGCTGCCAAGAGCACTTTTTACTATGCGCACCCAACCAGAGTGACGGGAGGAGCACATTTCAGAAAACGTGCTCAGCTCGTCGAGAAAATGCGATTTAAGCAATAAAATTAAAAATGCACCCAAAACCTAAACCAAACGTTGCAGATGGTCATTTCTTCATGCGCAGTGGTCAACGCGGCACTCTCTCGCTGCCAAGAGCACTTTTTACTATGCGCACCCAACAAGAGTGACGGGAGGAGCACATTTCAGAAAATGTGCTCAGCTCGTCGAGAAAATGCGATTTAAGCAATAAAATTAAAAATGCACCCAAAACCTAAAACAAACGTTGCACGTGGTTATTTCTTCATGCGCAGTGGTCAACGCGGCACTCTCTAGCTGCCAAGAGCACTTTTTACTATGCGCACCCAACCAGAGTGACGGGAGGAGCACATTTCAGAAAACGTGCTCAGCTCGTCGAGAAAATGCGATTTAAGCAATAAAATTAAAAAATGCACCTAAAACCTAAACCAAACGTTGCAGATGGTCATTTCTTCATGCGCAGTGGTCAACGTGGCACTCTCTAGCTGCCAAGAGCACTTTTTACTATGCGCAACCAACCAGAGTGATGGGAGGAGCACATTTCAGAAAACGTGCTCAGCTCGTCGAGAAAATGCGATTTAAGCAATAAAATTAAAGATGCACCTAAAACCTAAACCAAACGTTGCAGGTGGTTATTTCTTCATGCGCAGTGGTCAACGCGGCACTCTCTAGCTGCCAAGAGCACTTTTTACTATGCGCACCTAACCAGAGTGACGGGAGGAGCACATTTCAGAAAACGTGCTCAGCTCGTCGAGAAAATGCGATTTAAGCAATAAAAATAAAAATGCACCTAAAACCTAAAAGAAACGTTGCAGGTGGTTATTTCTTCATGCGCAGTGGTCAAGGCGGCACTCTCTAGCTGCCAAGAGCACTTTTTACTATGCGCACCCAACCAGAGTGACGGGAGGAGCACATTTCAGAAAACGTGCTCAGCTCGTCGAGAAAATGCGATTTAAGCAATACAATTAAAAATGCACCCAAAACCTAAACCAAACGTTGCAGATGGTCATTTCTTCATGCGCAGTGGTCAACGCGGCACTCTCTAGCTGCCAAGAGCACTTTTTACTATGCGCACCCTACCAGAGTGACGGGAGGAGCACATTTCAGAAAACGTGCTCAGCTCGACGAGAAAATGCGATTTAAGCAATAAAATTAAAAATGCACCCAAAACCTAAACCAAACGTTGCAGGCGGTTATTTCTTCATGCGCAGTGGTCAACGCGGCACTCTCTAGCTGCCAAGAGCACTTTTTACTATGCGCACCCAACCAGAGTGACGGGAGGATCACATTTCAGAAAACGTGCTCAGCTCGTCGAGAAAATGCGATTTAAGCAATAAAATTAAAAATGCACCTAAAACCTAAACCAAACGTTGCAGGTGGTTATTTCTTCATGCGCAGCAGTCAACGCGGCACTCTCTAGCTGCCAGGAGCACTTTTTACTATGCGCACCCGACCAGAGTGACGGGAGGAGCACATTTCAGAAAACGTGCTCAGCTCGTCGAGAAAATGCGATTTAAGCAATAAAATTAAAAATGCACCTAAAACCTAAACCAAACGTTGCAGGTGGTTATTTCTTCATGGGCAGTGGTCAACGCGGCACTCTCTAGCTGCCAAGAGCACTTTTTACTTTGCGCACCCAACCAGAGTGACGGGAGGAGCACATTTCAGAAAACGTGCTCAGCTCGTCGAGAAAATGCGATTTAAGCAATAAAATTAAAAATGCACCTAAAACCTAAACCAAACGTTGCAGGTGGTTATTTCTTCATGCGCAGCGGTCAACGCGGCACTATCTAGCTGCCAAGAGCACTTTTGACTATGCGCACCCAACCAGAGTGACGGGAGGAGCACATTTCAGAAAACGTGCTCAGCTCGACGAGAAAATGCGATTTAAGCAATAAAATTAAAAATGCACCTAAAACCTAATCCAAACGTTGCAGATGGTCATTTCTTCATGCGCATTGGTCAACGCGGCACTCTCTAGCTGCCAAGAGCACTTTTTAATATGCGCACCCAACCAGAGTGACGGGAGGAGCACATTTCAGAAAACGTGCTCAGCTCGTCGAGAAAATGCGATTTAAGCAATAAAATTAAAAATGCACCTAAAACCTAAACCAAACGTTGCAGGTGGTCATTTCTTCATGCGCAGTGGTTAACGCGGCACTCTCTAGCTGCCAAGACCACTTTTTACTATGCGCACCCAACCAGAGTGACGGGAGGAGCACATTTCAGAAAACGTGCTCAGCTCGTCGAGAAAATGCGATTTAAGCAATAAAATTAAAAATGCACCTAAAACCTAAACCAAACGTTGCAGGTGGTTATTTCTTCATGCGCAGCAGTCAACGCGGCACTCTCTAGCTGCCAAGAGCACTTTTTACTATGCGCACCCAACCAGAGTGACGGGAGGAGCACATTTCAGAGAACGTGCTCAGCTCGTCGAGAAAATGCGATTTAAGCAATCAAATTAAAAATGCACCTAAAACCTAAAACAAACGTTGCAGGTGGTTATTTCTTCATGCGCAGTGGTCAACGCGGCACTCTCTAGCTGCCAAGAGCACTTTTTACTATGCGCACCCAACCAGAGTGACGGGAGGAGCACATTTCAGAAAACGTGCTCAGCTCGTCGAGAAAATGCGATTTAAGCAATAAAATTAAAAATGCACCCAAAACCTAAACCAAACGTTGCAGATGGTCATTTCTTCATGCGCAGTGGTCAACGCGGCACTCTCTAGCTGCCAAGAGCACTTTTTACTATGCGCACCCTACCAGAGTGACGGGAGGAGCACATTTCAGAAAACGTGCTAAGCTCGTCGAGAAAATGCGATTTAAGCAATAAAATTAAAAATGCACCTAAAACCTAAACCAAACGTTGCAGGTGGTTATTTCTTCATGCGCAGCGGTCAACGCGGCACTATCTAGCTGCCAAGAGCACTTTTGACTATGCGCACCCAACCAGAGTGACGGGAGGAGCACATTTCAGAAAACGTGCTCAGCTCGTCGAGAAAATGCGATTTAAGCAATAAAATTAAAAATGCACCTAAAACCTAAACCAAACGTTGCAGGTGGTTATTTCTTCATGCGCAGTGGTAAACGCGGCACTCTCTAGCTGCCAAGAGCACTTTTTACTATGCGCACCCAACCAGAGTGACGGGAAGAGCACATTTCAGAAAACGTGCTCAGCTCGTCGAGAAAATGCGATTTAAGCAATAAAATTAAAAATGCACCTAAAACCTAAACCAAACGTTGCAGGTGGTTATTTCTTCATGCACAGTGGTCAACGCGGCACTCTCTAGCCGCCAAGAGCACTTTTTACTATGCGCACCCAACCAGAGTGACGGGAGGAGCACATTTCAGAAAACGTGCTCAGCTCTTCGAGAAAATGCGATTTAAGCAATAGAATTAAAAATGCACCTAAAACCTAAACCAAACGTTGCAGGTGGTTATTTCTTTATGCGCAATGGTCAACGCGGCACTCTCTAGCTGCCAAGAGCACTTTTTACTATGCGCACCCAACCAGAGTGACGGGAGGAGCACATTTCAGAAAACGTGCTCAGCTCGTCGAGAAAATGCGATTTAAGCAATAAAATTAAAAATGCACCTAAAACCTAAACCAAACGTTGCAGATGGTCATTTCTTCATGCGCAGTGGTCAACGTGGCACTCTCTAGCTGCCATGAGCACTTTTACTATGCGCACCCAACCAGAGTGACGGGAGGAGAACATTTCAGAAAACGTGCTCAGCTCGTCGAGAAAATGCGATTTAAGCAATAAAATTAAAGATGCACCTAAAACCTAAACCAAACGTTGCAGGTGGTTATTTCTTCATGTGCAGTGGTCAACGCGGCACTCTCTAGCTGCCAAGAGCACTTTTTACTATGCGCACCCAACCAGAGTGACGGGAGGAGCACATTTCAGAAAACGTGCTCAGCTCGTCGAGAAAATGCGATTTAAGCAATAAAATTAAAAATGCACCTAAAACCTAAACCAAACGTTGCAGGTGGTTATTTCTTCATGCGCAGTGGTCAACGCGGCACTCTCTAGCTGCCAAGAGCACTTTTTACTATTTGCACCCAACCAGAGTGACGGGAGGAGCACATTTCAGAAAACGTGCTCAGCTCGTCGAGAAAATGCGATTTAAGCAATAAAATTAAAAATGCACCTAAAACCTAAACCAAAGGTTGCAGGTGGTTATTTCTTCATGCGCAGCAGTCAACGCGGCACTCTCTAGCTGCCAAGAGCACTTTTTACTATGCGCACCCAACCAGAGTGACGGGAGGAGCACATTTCAGCGAACGTGCTCAGCTCGTCGAGAAAATGCGATTTAAGCAATCAAATTAAAAATGCACCTAAAACCTAAAACAAACGTTGCAGGTGGTTATTTCTTCATGCGCAGTGGTCAACGCGGCACTCTCTAGCTGCCAAGAGCACTTTTTACTATGCGCACCCAACCAGAGTGACGGGAGGAGCACATTTCAGAAAACGTGCTCAGCTCGTCGAGAAAATGCGATTTAAGCAATAAAATTAAAAAAGCACCCAAAACCTAAACCAAACGTTGCAGATGGTCATTTCTTCATGCGCAGTGGTCAACGCGGGCACTCTCTAGCTGCCAAGAGCACTTTTTACTATGCGCACCCAACCAGAGTGACGGGAGGAGCACATTTCAGAAAACGTGCTCAGCTCGACGAGAAAATGCGATTTAAGCAATAAAATTAAAAATGCACCTAAAACCTAAACCAAACGTTGCAGGTGGTTATTTCTTCACGCGCACTGGTCAACGCGGCACTCTCTAGCTGCCAAGAGCACTTTTTACTATGTGCACCCAACCAGAGTGACGGGAGGAGCACATTTCAGAAAACGTGCTCAGCTCGTCCAGAAAATGCGATTTAAGCAATAAAATTAAAAATGCACCCAAAACCTAAACCAAACGTTGCAGGTGGTTATTTCTTCATGCGCAGTGGTCAACGCAGCACTCTCTAGCTGCCAAGAGCACTTTTTACTATGCGCACCCAACCAGAGTGACGGGAGGAGCACATTTCAGAAAACGTGCTCTGCTCGTCGAGAAAATGCGATTTAAGCAATAAAATTAAAAATGCACCTAAAACCTAAACCAAACGTTGCAGGTGGTTATTTCTTTATGCGCAATGGTCAACGCGGCACTCTCTAGCTGCCAAGAGCACTTTTTACTATGCACACCCAACCAGAGTGACGGGAGGAGCACATTTCAGAAAACGTGCTCAGCTCGTCGAGAAAATGCGATTTAAGCAATAAAATTAAAAATGCACCCAAAACCTAAACCAAACGTTGCAGGTGGTTATTTCTTCATGCGCAGTGGTCAACGCGGCACTCTCTAGCTGCCAAGAGCACTTTTTACTATGCGCACCCAACCAGAGTGACGGGAGGAGCACATTTCAGAAAACGTGCTCAGCTCGTCGAGAAAATGCGATTTAAGCAATAAAATTAAAAATGCACCTAAAACCTAAACCAAACGTTGCAGATGGTCATTTCTTCATGCGCAGTGGTCAACGCGGCACTCTCTAGCTGCCAAGAGCACTTTTTACTATGCGCACCCAACCAGAGTGACGGGAGGAGCACATTTCAGAAAACGTGCGCAGCTCGTCCAGAAAATGCGATTTAAGCAATAAAATTAAAAATGCACCCAAAACCTAAACCAAACGTTGCAGATGGTCATTTCTTCATGCGCAGTGGTCAACGCGGCACTCTCTAGCTGCCAAGAGCACTTTTTACTATGCGCACCCAACCAGAGTGACGGGAGGAGCACATTTCAGAAAACGTGCTCAGCTCGTCGAGAAAATGCGATTTAAGCAATAAAATTAAAAATGCACCCAAAACCTAAAACAAACGTTGCACGTGGTTATTTCTTCATGCGCAGTGGTCAACGCGGCACTCTCTAGCTGCCAAGAGCACTTTTTACTATGCGCACCCAACCAGAGTGACGGGAGGAGCACATTTCAGAAAACGTGCTCAGCTCGTCGAGAAAATGCGATTTAAGCAATAAAATTAAAAATGCACCCAAAACCTAAACCAAACGTTGCAGATGGTCATTTCTTCATGCGCAGTGGTCAACGCGGCACTCTCTAGCTGCCAAGAGCACTTTTTACCATGCGCACCCAACAAGAGTGACGGGAGGAGCACATTTCAGAAAACGTGCTCAGCTCGTCGAGAAAATGCGATTTAAGCAATAAAATTAAAAATGCACCTAAAACCTAAACCAAACGTTGCAGGTGGTTATTTCTTTATGCGCAATGGTCAACGCGGCACTCTGTAGCTGCCAAGAGCACTTTTTACTATGTGCACCCAACCAGAGTGACTGGAGGAGCACATTTCAGAAAACGTGCTCAGCTCGTCGAGAAAATGCGATTTAAGCAATAAAATTAAAAATGCACCTAAAACCTAAACCAAACGTTGCAGATGGTCATTTCTTCATGCGCAGTGGTCAACGCGGCACTCTCTAGCTGCCAAGAGCACTTTTTAATATGCGCACCCAACCAGAGTGACGGGAGGAGCACATTTCAGAAAACGTGCTCAGCTCGTCGAGAAAATGCGATTTAAGCAATAAAATTAAAAATGCATCTAAAACCTAAACCAAACGTTGCAGATGGTCATTTCTTCATGCGCAGTGGTTAACGCGGCACTCTCTAGCTGCCAAGACCACTTTTTACTATGCGCACCCAACCAGAGTGACGGGAGGAGCACATTTCAGAAAACGTGCTCAGCTCGTCCAGAAAATGCGATTTAAGCAATAAAATTAAAAATGCACCCAAAACCTAAACCAAACGTTGCAGGTGGTTATTTCTTCATGCGCAGTGGTCAACGCGGCACCCTCTAGCTGCCAAGAGCACTTTTTACTATGCGCACCCAACCAGAGTGACTGGAGGAGCACATTTCAGACAACGTGCTCAGCTCGTCGAGAAAATGCGATTTAAGCAATAAAATTAAAAATGCACCCAAAACCTAAACCAAACGTTGCAGATGGTCATTTCTTTATGCGCAGTGGTCAACGCGGCACTCTCTAGCTGCCAAGAGCACTTTTTACTATGCGCACCCAACCAGAGTGACGGGAGGAGCACATTTCAGAAAACGTGCTCTGCTCGTCGAGAAAATGCGATTTAAGCAATAAAATTAAAAATGCACCTAAAACCTAAAACAAACGTTGCACGTGGTTATTTCTTCATGCGCAGTGGTCAACGCGGCACTCTCTAGCTGCCAAGAGCACTTTTTACTATGCGCACCCAACCAGAGTGACGGGAGGAGCACTTTTCAGAAAACGTGCTCAGCTCGTCGAGAAAATGCGATTTAAGCAATAAAATTAAAAATGCAACTAAAACCTAAACCAAACGTTGCAGGTGGTTATTTCTTCATGCGCAGTGGTCAACGCGGCACTCTTTAGCTGCCAAGAGCACTTTTTACTATGCGCACCCAACCAGAGTGACGAGAGGAGCACATTTCAGAAAACGTGCTCAGCTCGTCGAGAAAATGCGATTTAAGCAATAAAATTAAAAATGCACCTAAAACCTAAACCAAACGTTGCAGGTGGTTATTTCTTCATGCGCAGTGGTCAACGCGGCACTCTCTAGCTGCCAAGAGCACTTTTTACTATGCGCACCCAACCAGAGTGACGGGAGGAGCACATTTCAGAAAACGTGCTCAGCTCGTCGAGAAAATGCGATTTAAGCAATAAAATTAAAAATGCACCTAAAACCTAAACCAAACGTTGCAGGTGGTTATTTCTTCATGCGCAGCAGTCAACGCGGCACTCTCTAGCTGCCAAGAGCACTTTTTACTATGCGCACCCAACCAGAGTGACGGGAGGAGCACATTTCAGAGAACGTGCTCAGCTCGTCGAGAAAATGCGATTTAAGCAATCAAATTAAAAATGCACCTAAAACCTAAAACAAACGTTGCAGGTGGTTATTTCTTCATGCGCAGTGGTCAACGCGGCACTCTCTAGCTGCCAAGAGCACTTTTTACTATGCGCACCCAACCAGAGTGAGGGGAGGAGCACATTTCAGAAAACGTGCTCAGCTCGTCGAGAAAATGCGATTTAAGCAATAAAATTAAAAATGCACCCAAAACCTAAACCAAACGTTGCAGATGGTCATTTCTTCATGCGCAGTGGTCAACGCGGCACTCTCTAGCTGCCAAGAGCACTTTTTACTATGCGCACCCAACCAGAGTGACGGGAGGAGCACATTTCAGAAAACGTGCTCAGCTCGACGAGAAAATGCGATTTAAGCAATAAAATTAAAAATGCACCCAAAACCTAAACCAAACGTTGCAGGTGGTTATTTCTTCATGCGCAGTGGTCAACGCGGCACTCTCTAGCTGCCAAGAGCACTTTTTACTATGCGCACCCAACCAGAGTGACGGGAGGAGCACATTTCAGAAAACGTGCTCAGCTCGTCGAGAAAATGCGATTTAAGCAATAAAATTAAAAATGCACCCAAAACCTAAACCAAACGTTGCAGATGGTCATTTCTTCATGCGCAGTGGTCAACGCGGCACTCTCTCGCTGCCAAGAGCACTTTTTACTATGCGCACCCAACAAGAGTGACGGGAGGAGCACATTTCAGAAAATGTGCTCAGCTCGTCGAGAAAATGCGATTTAAGCAATAAAATTAAAAATGCACCCAAAACCTAAAACAAACGTTGCACGTGGTTATTTCTTCATGCGCAGTGGTCAACGCGGCACTCTCTAGCTGCCAAGAGCACTTTTTACTATGCGCACCCAACCAGAGTGACGGGAGGAGCACATTTCAGAAAACGTGCTCAGCTCGTCGAGAAAATGCGATTTAAGCAATAAAATTAAAAAATGCACCTAAAACCTAAACCAAACGTTGCAGATGGTCATTTCTTCATGCGCAGTGGTCAACGTGGCACTCTCTAGCTGCCAAGAGCACTTTTTACTATGCGCAACCAACCAGAGTGATGGGAGGAGCACATTTCAGAAAACGTGCTCAGCTCGTCGAGAAAATGCGATTTAAGCAATAAAATTAAAGATGCACCTAAAACCTAAACCAAACGTTGCAGGTGGTTATTTCTTCATGCGCAGTGGTCAACGCGGCACTCTCTAGCTGCCAAGAGCACTTTTTACTATGCGCACCTAACCAGAGTGACGGGAGGAGCACATTTCAGAAAACGTGCTCAGCTCGTCGAGAAAATGCGATTTAAGCAATAAAAATAAAAATGCACCTAAAACCTAAAAGAAACGTTGCAGGTGGTTATTTCTTCATGCGCAGTGGTCAAGGCGGCACTCTCTAGCTGCCAAGAGCACTTTTTACTATGCGCACCCAACCAGAGTGACGGGAGGAGCACATTTCAGAAAACGTGCTCAGCTCGTCGAGAAAATGCGATTTAAGCAATACAATTAAAAATGCACCCAAAACCTAAACCAAACGTTGCAGATGGTCATTTCTTCATGCGCAGTGGTCAACGCGGCACTCTCTAGCTGCCAAGAGCACTTTTTACTATGCGCACCCTACCAGAGTGACGGGAGGAGCACATTTCAGAAAACGTGCTCAGCTCGACGAGAAAATGCGATTTAAGCAATAAAATTAAAAATGCACCCAAAACCTAAACCAAACGTTGCAGGCGGTTATTTCTTCATGCGCAGTGGTCAACGCGGCACTCTCTAGCTGCCAAGAGCACTTTTTACTATGCGCACCCAACCAGAGTGACGGGAGGATCACATTTCAGAAAACGTGCTCAGCTCGTCGAGAAAATGCGATTTAAGCAATAAAATTAAAAATGCACCTAAAACCTAAACCAAACGTTGCAGGTGGTTATTTCTTCATGCGCAGCAGTCAACGCGGCACTCTCTAGCTGCCAGGAGCACTTTTTACTATGCGCACCCGACCAGAGTGACGGGAGGAGCACATTTCAGAAAACGTGCTCAGCTCGTCGAGAAAATGCGATTTAAGCAATAAAATTAAAAATGCACCTAAAACCTAAACCAAACGTTGCAGGTGGTTATTTCTTCATGGGCAGTGGTCAACGCGGCACTCTCTAGCTGCCAAGAGCACTTTTTACTTTGCGCACCCAACCAGAGTGACGGGAGGAGCACATTTCAGAAAACGTGCTCAGCTCGTCGAGAAAATGCGATTTAAGCAATAAAATTAAAAATGCACCTAAAACCTAAACCAAACGTTGCAGGTGGTTATTTCTTCATGCGCAGCGGTCAACGCGGCACTATCTAGCTGCCAAGAGCACTTTTGACTATGCGCACCCAACCAGAGTGACGGGAGGAGCACATTTCAGAAAACGTGCTCAGCTCGACGAGAAAATGCGATTTAAGCAATAAAATTAAAAATGCACCTAAAACCTAATCCAAACGTTGCAGATGGTCATTTCTTCATGCGCATTGGTCAACGCGGCACTCTCTAGCTGCCAAGAGCACTTTTTAATATGCGCACCCAACCAGAGTGACGGGAGGAGCACATTTCAGAAAACGTGCTCAGCTCGTCGAGAAAATGCGATTTAAGCAATAAAATTAAAAATGCACCTAAAACCTAAACCAAACGTTGCAGGTGGTCATTTCTTCATGCGCAGTGGTTAACGCGGCACTCTCTAGCTGCCAAGACCACTTTTTACTATGCGCACCCAACCAGAGTGACGGGAGGAGCACATTTCAGAAAACGTGCTCAGCTCGTCGAGAAAATGCGATTTAAGCAATAAAATTAAAAATGCACCTAAAACCTAAACCAAACGTTGCAGGTGGTTATTTCTTCATGCGCAGCAGTCAACGCGGCACTCTCTAGCTGCCAAGAGCACTTTTTACTATGCGCACCCAACCAGAGTGACGGGAGGAGCACATTTCAGAGAACGTGCTCAGCTCGTCGAGAAAATGCGATTTAAGCAATCAAATTAAAAATGCACCTAAAACCTAAAACAAACGTTGCAGGTGGTTATTTCTTCATGCGCAGTGGTCAACGCGGCACTCTCTAGCTGCCAAGAGCACTTTTTACTATGCGCACCCAACCAGAGTGACGGGAGGAGCACATTTCAGAAAACGTGCTCAGCTCGTCGAGAAAATGCGATTTAAGCAATAAAATTAAAAATGCACCCAAAACCTAAACCAAACGTTGCAGATGGTCATTTCTTCATGCGCAGTGGTCAACGCGGCACTCTCTAGCTGCCAAGAGCACTTTTTACTATGCGCACCCTACCAGAGTGACGGGAGGAGCACATTTCAGAAAACGTGCTAAGCTCGTCGAGAAAATGCGATTTAAGCAATAAAATTAAAAATGCACCTAAAACCTAAACCAAACGTTGCAGGTGGTTATTTCTTCATGCGCAGCGGTCAACGCGGCACTATCTAGCTGCCAAGAGCACTTTTGACTATGCGCACCCAACCAGAGTGACGGGAGGAGCACATTTCAGAAAACGTGCTCAGCTCGTCGAGAAAATGCGATTTAAGCAATAAAATTAAAAATGCACCTAAAACCTAAACCAAACGTTGCAGGTGGTTATTTCTTCATGCGCAGTGGTAAACGCGGCACTCTCTAGCTGCCAAGAGCACTTTTTACTATGCGCACCCAACCAGAGTGACGGGAAGAGCACATTTCAGAAAACGTGCTCAGCTCGTCGAGAAAATGCGATTTAAGCAATAAAATTAAAAATGCACCTAAAACCTAAACCAAACGTTGCAGGTGGTTATTTCTTCATGCACAGTGGTCAACGCGGCACTCTCTAGCCGCCAAGAGCACTTTTTACTATGCGCACCCAACCAGAGTGACGGGAGGAGCACATTTCAGAAAACGTGCTCAGCTCTTCGAGAAAATGCGATTTAAGCAATAGAATTAAAAATGCACCTAAAACCTAAACCAAACGTTGCAGGTGGTTATTTCTTCATGCGCAATGGTCAACGCGGCACTCTCTAGCTGCCAAGAGCACTTTTTACTATGCGCACCCAACCAGAGTGACGGGAGGAGCACATTTCAGAAAACGTGCTCAGCTCGTCGAGAAAATGCGATTTAAGCAATAAAATTAAAAATGCACCTAAAACCTAAACCAAACGTTGCAGATGGTCATTTCTTCATGCGCAGTGGTCAACGTGGCACTCTCTAGCTGCCATGAGCACTTTTACTATGCGCACCCAACCAGAGTGACGGGAGGAGAACATTTCAGAAAACGTGCTCAGCTCGTCGAGAAAATGCGATTTAAGCAATAAAATTAAAGATGCACCTAAAACCTAAACCAAACGTTGCAGGTGGTTATTTCTTCATGTGCAGTGGTCAACGCGGCACTCTCTAGCTGCCAAGAGCACTTTTTACTATGCGCACCCAACCAGAGTGACGGGAGGAGCACATTTCAGAAAACGTGCTCAGCTCGTCGAGAAAATGCGATTTAAGCAATAAAATTAAAAATGCACCTAAAACCTAAACCAAACGTTGCAGGTGGTTATTTCTTCATGCGCAGTGGTCAACGCGGCACTCTCTAGCTGCCAAGAGCACTTTTTACTATTTGCACCCAACCAGAGTGACGGGAGGAGCACATTTCAGAAAACGTGCTCAGCTCGTCGAGAAAATGCGATTTAAGCAATAAAATTAAAAATGCACCTAAAACCTAAACCAAAGGTTGCAGGTGGTTATTTCTTCATGCGCAGCAGTCAACGCGGCACTCTCTAGCTGCCAAGAGCACTTTTTACTATGCGCACCCAACCAGAGTGACGGGAGGAGCACATTTCAGCGAACGTGCTCAGCTCGTCGAGAAAATGCGATTTAAGCAATCAAATTAAAAATGCACCTAAAACCTAAAACAAACGTTGCAGGTGGTTATTTCTTCATGCGCAGTGGTCAACGCGGCACTCTCTAGCTGCCAAGAGCACTTTTTACTATGCGCACCCAACCAGAGTGACGGGAGGAGCACATTTCAGAAAACGTGCTCAGCTCGTCGAGAAAATGCGATTTAAGCAATAAAATTAAAAAAGCACCCAAAACCTAAACCAAACGTTGCAGATGGTCATTTCTTCATGCGCAGTGGTCAACGCGGGCACTCTCTAGCTGCCAAGAGCACTTTTTACTATGCGCACCCAACCAGAGTGACGGGAGGAGCACATTTCAGAAAACGTGCTCAGCTCGACGAGAAAATGCGATTTAAGCAATAAAATTAAAAATGCACCCAAAACCTAAACCAAACGTTGCAGGTGGTTATTTCTTCATGCGCAGTGGTCAACGCGGCACTCTCTAGCTGCCAAGAGCACTTTTTACTATGCGCACCCAACCAGAGTGACGGGAGGAGCACATTTCAGAAAACGTGCTCAGCTCGTCGAGAAAATGCGATTTAAGCAATAAAATTAAAAATGCACCCAAAACCTAAACCAAACGTTGCAGATGGTCATTTCTTCATGCGCAGTGGTCAACGCGGCACTCTCTAGCTGCCAAGAGCACTTTTTACCATGCGCACCCAACAAGAGTGACGGGAGGAGCACATTTCAGAAAACGTGCTCAGCTCGTCGAGAAAATGCGATTTAAGCAATAAAATTAAAAATGCACCTAAAACCTAAACCAAACGTTGCAGGTGGTTATTTCTTTATGCGCAATGGTCAACGCGGCACTCTGTAGCTGCCAAGAGCACTTTTTACTATGTGCACCCAACCAGAGTGACTGGAGGAGCACATTTCAGAAAACGTGCTCAGCTCGTCGAGAAAATGCGATTTAAGCAATAAAATTAAAGATGCACCTAAAACCTAAACCAAACGTTGCAGGTGGTTATTTCTTCATGCGCAGTGGTCAACGCGGCACTCTCTAGCTGCCAAGAGCACTTTTTACTATGCGCACCTAACCAGAGTGACGGGAGGAGCACATTTCAGAAAACGTGCTCAGCTCGTCGAGAAAATGCGATTTAAGCAATAAAATTAAAAATGCACCTAAAACCTAAAAGAAACGTTGCAGGTGGTTATTTCTTCATGCGCAGTGGTCAACGCGGCACTCTCTAGCTGCCAAGAGCACTTTTTACTATGCGCACCCAACCAGAGTGACGGGAGGAGCACATTTCAGAAAACGTGCTCAGCTCGTCGAGAAAATGCGATTTAAGCAATAAAATTAAAAATGCACCTAAAACCTAAACCAAACGTTGCAGGTGGTTATTTCTTCATGCGCAGCGGTCAACGCGGCACTATCTAGCTGCCAAGAGCACTTTTGACTATGCGCACCCAACCAGAGTGACGGGAGGAGCACATTTCAGAAAACGTGCTCAGCTCGTCGAGAAAATGCGATTTAAGCAATAAAATTAAAGATGCACCTAAAACCTAAACCAAACGTTGCAGGTGGTTATTTCTTCATGCGCAGTGGTCAACGCGGCACTCTCTAGCTGCCAAGAGCACTTTTTACTATGCGCACCTAACCAGAGTGACGGGAGGAGCACATTTCAGAAAACGTGCTCAGCTCGTCGAGAAAATGCGATTTAAGCAATAAAAATAAAAATGCACCTAAATCCTAAAAGAAACGTTGCAGGTGGTTATTTCTTCATGCGCAGTGGTCAACGCGGCACTCTCTAGCTGCCAAGAGCACTTTTTACTATGCGCACCCAACCAGAGTGACGGGAGGAGCACATTTCAGAAAACGTGCTCAGCTCGTCGAGAAAATGCGATTTAAGCAATAAAATTAAAAATGCACCCAAAACCTAAACCAAACGTTGCAGATGGTCATTTCTTCATGCGCAGTGGTCAACGCGGAACTCTCTAGCTGCCAAGAGCACTTTTTACTATGCGCACCCTACCAGAGTGACGGGAGGAGCACATTTCAGAAAACGTGCTCAGCTCGTCGAGAAAATGCGATTTAAGCAATAAAATTAAAAATGCACCCAAAACCTAAACCAAACGTTGCAGATGGTCATTTCTTCATGCGCAGTGGTCAACGTGGCACTCTCTAGCTGCCAAGAGCACTTTTTACTATGCGCACCCAACCAGAGTGACGGGAGGAGCACATTTCAGAAAACGTGCTCAGCTCGACGAGAAAATGCGATTTAAGCAATAAAATTAAAAATGCACCCAAAACCTAAACCAAACGTTGCAGGTGGTTATTTCTTCATGCGCAGTGGTCAACGCGGCACTCTCTAGCTGCCAAGAGC
The DNA here is from genome assembly GCF_024217435.2 of Syngnathus scovelli. NCBI lineage: Eukaryota > Metazoa > Chordata > Actinopteri > Syngnathiformes > Syngnathidae > Syngnathus > Syngnathus scovelli. The sequence goes on from NW_026061655.1 coordinate 113,686, forward strand.
ACTTTTTACTATGCGCACCCAACCAGAGTGACGGGAGGAGCACATTTCAGAAAACGTGCTCTGCTCGTCGAGAAAATGCGATTTAAGCAATAAAATTAAAAATGCACCTAAAACCTAAACCAAACGTTGCAGGTGGTTATTTCTTTATGCGCAATGGTCAACGCGGCACTCTCTAGCTGCCAAGAGCACTTTTTACTATGCGCACCCAACCAGAGTGACGGGAGGAGCACATTTCAGAAAACGTGCTCAGCTCGTCGAGAAAATGCGATTTAAGCAATAAAATTAAAAATGCACCTAAAACCTAAACCAAACGTTGCAGATGGTCATTTCTTCATGCGCAGTGGTCAACGTGGCACTCTCTAGCTGCCAAGAGCACTTTTTACTATGCGCACCCAACCAGAGTGACGGGAGGAGCACATTTCAGAAAACGTGCTCAGCTCGTCGAGAAAATGCGATTTAAGCAATAAAATTAAAGATGCACCTAAAACCTAAACCAAACGTTGCAGGTGGTTATTTCTTCATGCGCAGTGGTCAACGCGGCACTCTCTAGCTGCCAAGAGCACTTTTTACTATGCGCACCTAACCAGAGTGACGGGAGGAGCACATTTCAGAAAACGTGCTCAGCTCGTCGAGAAAATGCGATTTAAGCAATAAAATTAAAAATGCACCTAAAACCTAAAAGAAACGTTGCAGGTGGTTATTTCTTCATGCGCAGTGGTCAACGCGGCACTCTCTAGCTGCCAAGAGCACTTTTTACTATGCGCACCCAACCAGAGTGACGGGAGGAGCACATTTCAGAAAACGTGCTCAGCTCGTCGAGAAAATGCGATTTAAGCAATAAAATTAAAGATGCACCTAAAACCTAAACCAAACGTTGCAGGTGGTTATTTCTTCATGCGCAGTGGTCAACGCGGCACTCTCTAGCTGCCAAGAGCACTTTTTACTATGCGCACCTAACCAGAGTGACGGGAGGAGCACATTTCAGAAAACGTGCTCAGCTCGTCGAGAAAATGCGATTTAAGCAATAAAATTAAAAATGCACCTAAAACCTAAAAGAAACGTTGCAGGTGGTTATTTCTTCATGCGCAGTGGTCAACGCGGCACTCTCTAGCTGCCAAGAGCACTTTTTACTATGCGCACCCAACCAGAGTGACGGGAGGAGCACATTTCAGAAAACGTGCTCAGCTCGTCGAGAAAATGCGATTTAAGCAATAAAATTAAAAATGCACCTAAAACCTAAACCAAACGTTGCAGGTGGTTATTTCTTCATGCGCAGCGGTCAACGCGGCACTATCTAGCTGCCAAGAGCACTTTTGACTATGCGCACCCAACCAGAGTGACGGGAGGAGCACATTTCAGAAAACGTGCTCAGCTCGTCGAGAAAATGCGATTTAAGTAATAAAATTAAAGATGCACCTAAAACCTAAACCAAACGTTGCAGGTGGTTATTTCTTCATGTGCAGTGGTCAACGCGGCACTCTCTAGCTGCCAAGAGCACTTTTTACTATGCGCACCCAACCAGAGTGACGGGAGGAGCACATTTCAGAAAACGTGCTCAGCTCGTCGAGAAAATGCGATTTAAGCAATAAAATTAAAAATGCACCTAAAACCTAAACCAAACGTTGCAGGTGGTTATTTCTTCATGCGCAGTGGTCAACGCGGCACTCTCTAGCTGCCAAGAGCACTTTTTACTATGCGCACCCAACCAGAGTGACGGGAGGAGCACATTTCAGAAAACGTGCTCAGCTCGTCGAGAAAATGCGATTTAAGCAATAAAATTAAAAATGCACCTAAAACCTAAACCAAACGTTGCAGGTGGTTATTTCTTTATGCGCAATGGTCAACGCGGCACTCTCTAGCTGCCAAGAGCACTTTTTACTATGCGCACCCAACCAGAGAGTGACGGGAGGAGCACATTTCAGAAAACGTGCTCAGCTCGTCGAGAAAATGCGATTTAAGCAATAAAATTAAAAATGCACCTAAAACCTAAACCAAACGTTGCAGATGGTCATTTCTTCATGCGCAGTGGTCAACGTGGCACTCTCTAGCTGCCAAGAGCACTTTTTACTATGCGCACCCAACCAGAGTGACGGGAGGAGCACATTTCAGAAAACGTGCTCAGCTCGTCGAGAAAATGCGATTTAAGCAATAAAATTAAAGATGCACCTAAAACCTAAACCAAACGTTGCAGGTGGTTATTTCTTCATGCGCAGTGGTCAACGCGGCACTCTCTAGCTGCCAAGAGCACTTTTTACTATGCGCACCTAACCAGAGTGACGGGAGGAGCACATTTCAGAAAACGTGCTCAGCTCGTCGAGAAAATGCGATTTAAGCAATAAAAATAAAAATGCACCTAAATCCTAAAAGAAACGTTGCAGGTGGTTATTTCTTCATGCGCAGTGGTCAACGCGGCACTCTCTAGCTGCCAAGAGCACTTTTTACTATGCGCACCCAACCAGAGTGACGGGAGGAGCACATTTCAGAAAACGTGCTCAGCTCGTCGAGAAAATGCGATTTAAGCAATAAAATTAAAAATGCACCCAAAACCTAAACCAAACGTTGCAGATGGTCATTTCTTCATGCGCAGTGGTCAACGCGGAACTCTCTAGCTGCCAAGAGCACTTTTTACTATGCGCACCCTACCAGAGTGACGGGAGGAGCACATTTCAGAAAACGTGCTCAGCTCGTCGAGAAAATGCGATTTAAGCAATAAAATTAAAAATGCACCTAAAACCTAAACCAAACGTTGCAGATGGTCATTTCTTCATGCGCAGTGGTCAACGTGGCACTCTCTAGCTGCCAAGAGCACTTTTTACTATGCGCACCCAACCAGAGTGACGGGAGGAGCACATTTCAGAAAACGTGCTCAGCTCGTCGAGAAAATGCGATTTAAGCAATAAAATTAAAGATGCACCTAAAACCTAAACCAAACGTTGCAGGTGGTTATTTCTTCATGCGCAGTGGTCAACGCGGCACTCTCTAGCTGCCAAGAGCACTTTTTACTATGCGCACCTAACCAGAGTGACGGGAGGAGCACATTTCAGAAAACGTGCTCAGCTCGTCGAGAAAATGCGATTTAAGCAATAAAATTAAAAATGCACCTAAAACCTAAAAGAAACGTTGCAGGTGGTTATTTCTTCATGCGCAGTGGTCAACGCGGCACTCTCTAGCTGCCAAGAGCACTTTTTACTATGCGCACCCAACCAGAGTGACGGGAGGAGCACATTTCAGAAAACGTGCTCAGCTCGTCGAGAAAATGCGATTTAAGCAATAAAATTAAAAATGCACCTAAAACCTAAACCAAACGTTGCAGGTGGTTATTTCTTCATGCGCAGCGGTCAACGCGGCACTATCTAGCTGCCAAGAGCACTTTTGACTATGCGCACCCAACCAGAGTGACGGGAGGAGCACATTTCAGAAAACGTGCTCAGCTCGTCGAGAAAATGCGATTTAAGTAATAAAATTAAAGATGCACCTAAAACCTAAACCAAACGTTGCAGGTGGTTATTTCTTCATGTGCAGTGGTCAACGCGGCACTCTCTAGCTGCCAAGAGCACTTTTTACTATGCGCACCCAACCAGAGTGACGGGAGGAGCACATTTCAGAAAACGTGCTCAGCTCGTCGAGAAAATGCGATTTAAGCAATAAAATTAAAAATGCACCTAAAACCTAAACCAAACGTTGCAGGTGGTTATTTCTTCATGCGCAGTGGTCAACGCGGCACTCTCTAGCTGCCAAGAGCACTTTTTACTATGCGCACCCAACCAGAGTGACGGGAGGAGCACATTTCAGAAAACGTGCTCAGCTCGTCGAGAAAATGCGATTTAAGCAATAAAATTAAAAATGCACCTAAAACCTAAACCAAACGTTGCAGGTGGTTATTTCTTTATGCGCAATGGTCAACGCGGCACTCTCTAGCTGCCAAGAGCACTTTTTACTATGCGCACCCAACCAGAGTGACGGGAGGAGCACATTTCAGAAAACGTGCTCAGCTCGTCGAGAAAATGCGATTTAAGCAATAAAATTAAAAATGCACCTAAAACCTAAACCAAACGTTGCAGATGGTCATTTCTTCATGCGCAGTGGTCAACGTGGCACTCTCTAGCTGCCAAGAGCACTTTTTACTATGCGCACCCAACCAGAGTGACGGGAGGAGCACATTTCAGAAAACGTGCTCAGCTCGTCGAGAAAATGCGATTTAAGCAATAAAATTAAAGATGCACCTAAAACCTAAACCAAACGTTGCAGGTGGTTATTTCTTCATGCGCAGTGGTCAACGCGGCACTCTCTAGCTGCCAAGAGCACTTTTTACTATGCGCACCTAACCAGAGTGACGGGAGGAGCACATTTCAGAAAACGTGCTCAGCTCGTCGAGAAAATGCGATTTAAGCAATAAAAATAAAAATGCACCTAAATCCTAAAAGAAACGTTGCAGGTGGTTATTTCTTCATGCGCAGTGGTCAACGCGGCACTCTCTAGCTGCCAAGAGCACTTTTTACTATGCGCACCCAACCAGAGTGACGGGAGGAGCACATTTCAGAAAACGTGCTCAGCTCGTCGAGAAAATGCGATTTAAGCAATAAAATTAAAAATGCACCCAAAACCTAAACCAAACGTTGCAGATGGTCATTTCTTCATGCGCAGTGGTCAACGCGGAACTCTCTAGCTGCCAAGAGCACTTTTTACTATGCGCACCCTACCAGAGTGACGGGAGGAGCACATTTCAGAAAACGTGCTCAGCTCGTCGAGAAAATGCGATTTAAGCAATAAAATTAAAAATGCACCTAAAACCTAAACCAAACGTTGCAGATGGTCATTTCTTCATGCGCAGTGGTCAACGTGGCACTCTCTAGCTGCCAAGAGCACTTTTTACTATGCGCACCCAACCAGAGTGACGGGAGGAGCACATTTCAGAAAACGTGCTCAGCTCGTCGAGAAAATGCGATTTAAGCAATAAAATTAAAGATGCACCTAAAACCTAAACCAAACGTTGCAGGTGGTTATTTCTTCATGCGCAGTGGTCAACGCGGCACTCTCTAGCTGCCAAGAGCACTTTTTACTATGCGCACCTAACCAGAGTGACGGGAGGAGCACATTTCAGAAAACGTGCTCAGCTCGTCGAGAAAATGCGATTTAAGCAATAAAATTAAAAATGCACCTAAAACCTAAAAGAAACGTTGCAGGTGGTTATTTCTTCATGCGCAGTGGTCAACGCGGCACTCTCTAGCTGCCAAGAGCACTTTTTACTATGCGCACCCAACCAGAGTGACGGGAGGAGCACATTTCAGAAAACGTGCTCAGCTCGTCGAGAAAATGCGATTTAAGCAATAAAATTAAAAATGCACCTAAAACCTAAACCAAACGTTGCAGGTGGTTATTTCTTCATGCGCAGCGGTCAACGCGGCACTATCTAGCTGCCAAGAGCACTTTTGACTATGCGCACCCAACCAGAGTGACGGGAGGAGCACATTTCAGAAAACGTGCTCAGCTCGTCGAGAAAATGCGATTTAAGTAATAAAATTAAAGATGCACCTAAAACCTAAACCAAACGTTGCAGGTGGTTATTTCTTCATGTGCAGTGGTCAACGCGGCACTCTCTAGCTGCCAAGAGCACTTTTTACTATGCGCACCCAACCAGAGTGACGGGAGGAGCACATTTCAGAAAACGTGCTCAGCTCGTCGAGAAAATGCGATTTAAGCAATAAAATTAAAAATGCACCTAAAACCTAAACCAAACGTTGCAGGTGGTTATTTCTTCATGCGCAGTGGTCAACGCGGCACTCTCTAGCTGCCAAGAGCACTTTTTACTATGCGCACCCAACCAGAGTGACGGGAGGAGCACATTTCAGAAAACGTGCTCAGCTCGTCGAGAAAATGCGATTTAAGCAATAAAATTAAAAATGCACCTAAAACCTAAACCAAACGTTGCAGGTGGTTATTTCTTCATGCGCAGCAGTCAACGCGGCACTCTCTAGCTGCCAAGAGCACTTTTTACTATGCGCACCCAACCAGAGTGACGGGAGGAGCACATTTCAGAGAACGTGCTCAGCTCGTCGAGAAAATGCGATTTAAGCAATCAAATTAAAAATGCACCTAAAACCTAAAACAAACGTTGCAGGTGGTTATTTCTTCATGCGCAGTGGTCAACGCGGCACTCTCTAGCTGCCAAGAGCACTTTTTACTATGCGCACCCAACCAGAGTGACGGGAGGAGCACATTTCAGAAAACGTGCTCAGCTCGTCGAGAAAATGCGATTTAAGCAATAAAATTAAAAATGCACCCAAAACCTAAACCAAACGTTGCAGATGGTCATTTCTTCATGCGCAGTGGTCAACGCGGCACTCTCTAGCTGCCAAGAGCACTTTTTACTATGCGCACCCTACCAGAGTGACGGGAGGAGCACATTTCAGAAAACGTGCTCAGCTCGACGAGAAAATGCGATTTAAGCAATAAAATTAAAAATGCACCCAAAACCTAAACCAAACGTTGAAGGCGGTTATTTCTTCAGGCGCAGTGGTCAACGCGGCACTCTCTAGCTGCCAAGAGCACTTTTTACTATGCGCACCCAACCAGAGTGACGGGAGGATCACATTTCAGAAAACGTGCTCAGCTCGTCGAGAAAATGCGATTTAAGCAATAAAATTAAAAATGCACCTAAAACCTAAACCAAATTTTGCAGGTGGTTATTTCTTCGTGCGCAGCAGTCAACGCGGCACTCTCTAGCTGCCAAGAGCACTTTTTACTATGCGCACCCGACCAGAGTGACGGGGAGGAGCACATTTCAGAAAACGTGCTCATCTCGTCGAGAAAATGCGATTTAAGCAATAAAATTAAAAATGCACCTAAAACCTAAACCAAACGTTGCAGGTGGTTATTTCTTCATGCGCAGTGGTCAACGTGGCACTCTCTAGCTGCCAAGAGCACTTTTTACTATGCGCACCCAACCAGAGTGACTGGAGGAACACATTTCAGAAAACGTGCACAACTCGTCGAGAAAATGCGATTTAAGCAATAAAATTAAAAATGCACCTAAAACCTAAACCAAACGTTGCAGATGGTCATTTCTTCATGCGCAGTGGTCAACGCGGCACTCTCTAGCTGCCAAGAGCACTTTTTACTATGCGCACCCAACCAGAGTGACGGCAGGAGCACATTTCAGAAAACATGCTCAGCTCGTCGAGAAAATGCAATTTAAGCAATAAAATTAAAAATGCAAATAAAACCTAAACCAAACGTTGCAGATGGTCATTTCTTCATGCGCAGTGGTCAACGCGGCACTCTCTAGCTGCCAAGAGCACTTTTTACTATGCGCACCCAACCAGAGTGACGGGAGGAGCACATTTCAGAAAACGTGCTCAGCTCGTCGAGAAAATGCGATTTAAGCAATAAAATTAAAAATGCACCTAAAACCTAAACCAAACGTTGCAGGTGGTTATTTCTTCATGCGCAGCAGTCAACGCGGCACTCTCTAGCTGCCAAGAGCACTTTTTACTATGCGCACCCAACCAGAGTGACGGGAGGAGCACATTTCAGAAAACGTGCTCAGCTCGTCGAGAAAATGCGATTTAAGCAATAAAATTAAAAATGCACCTAATACCTAAACCAAACGTTGCAGATGGTCATTTCTTCATGCGCAGTGGTCAACGCGGCACTCTCTAGCTGCCAAGAGCACTTTTTACTATGCGCACCCAACCAGAGTGACGGGAGGAGCACATTTCAGAAAACGTGCTCGGCTCGTCGAGAAAATGCGATTTAAGCAATAAAATTAAAAATGCACCTAAAACCTAAACCAAACGTTGCAGGTGGTTATTTCTTCATGCGCAGTGGTCAACGCGGCACTCTCTAGCTGCCAAGAGCACTTTTTACTATGCGCACCCAACCAGAGTGACCGGAGGAGCACATTTCAGAAAACGTGCTCGGCTCGTCGAGAAAATGCGATTTAAGCAATAAAATTAAAAATGCACATAAAACCTAAACCAAACGTTGCAGGTGGTTATTTCTTCATGCGCAGCAGTCAACGCGGCACTCTCTAGCTGCCAAGAGCACTTTTTACTATGCGCACCCAACCAGAGTGACGGGAGGAGCACATTTCAGAAAACGTGCTCAGCTCGTCGAGAAAATGCGATTTAAGCAATAAAATTAAAAATGCACCTAAAACCTAAACCAAACGTTGCAGGTGGTTATTTCTTCATGCGCAGTGGTCAACGCGGCACTCTCTAGCTGCCAAGAGCACTCTTTACTATGCGCACCCAACCAGAGTGACGGGAGGAGCACATTTCAGAAAACGTGCTCGGCTCGTCGAGAAAATGCGATTTAAGCAATAAAATTAAAAATGCACATAAAACCTAAACCAAACGTTGCAGGTGGTTATTTCTTCATGCGCAGTGGTCAACGCGGCACTCTCTAGCTGCCAAGAGCACTTTTTACTATGCGCACCCAACCAGAGTGACGGGAGGAGCACATTTCAGAAAACGTGCTCAGCTCGTCGAGAAAATCCGATTTAAGCAATAAAATTAAAAATGCACCTAAAACCTAAACCAAACGTTGCAGATGGTCATTTCTTCATGCGCAGTGGTCAACGCGGCAATCTCTAGCAGCAAAGAGCACTTTTTACTATGCGCACCCAACCAGAGTGACGGGAGAAGCACATTTCAGAAAACATGCTCAGCTCGTCGAGAAAATGCGATTTAAGCAATAAAATTAAAAATGCACCTAATACCTAAACCAAACGTTGCAGGTGGTCATTTCTTCATGCGCAGTGGTCAACGCGGCACTCTCTAGCTGCCAAGAGAACTTTTTACTATGCGCACCCAACCAGAGTGACGGGAGGAGCACATTTTAGAAAACGTGCTCAGCTCGTCGAGAAAATGCGATTTAAGCAATAAAATTAAAAATGCACCTAAAACATAAACCAAATGTTGCAAATGGTCATTTCTTCATGCGCAGTGGTCAACGCGGCACTCTCTAGCTGCCAAGAGCACTTTTTACTATGCGCACCCAACCAGAGTGACGGGAGGAGCACATTTCAGAAAACGTGCTCAGCTCGTCGAGAAAATGCGATTTAAGCAATAAAATTAAAAATGCACCTAAAATCTAAACCAAACGTTGCAGGTGGTTATTTCTTCATGCGCAGTGGTCAACGCGGCACTCTCTAGCTGCCAAGAGCACTTTTTACTATGCGCACCCAACCAGAGTGACGGGAGGAGCACATTCCAGAAAACGTGCTCAGCTCGTCCAGAAAATGCGATTTAAGCAATAAAATTAAAAATGCACCTAAAACCTAAACCAAACGTTTGCAGGTGGTTATTTCTTCATGCGCAGTGGTCAACGCGGCACTCTCTAGCTGCCAAGAGCACTTTTTACTATGCGCACCCAACCAGAGTGACGGGAGGAGCACATTTCAGAAAACGTGCTCAGCTCGTCGAGAAAATGCGATTTAAGCAATAAAATTAAAAATGCACCCAAAACCTAAACCAAACGTTGCAAGTGGTTATTTCTTCATGCGCAGTGGTCAACGCGGCACTCTATAGCTGCCAAGAGCACTTTTTACTATGCGCACCCAACCAGAGTGACGGGAGGAGCACATTTCAGAAAACGTGCTCAGCTCGTCGAGAAAATGCAATTTAAGCAATAAAATTAAAAATGCACCTGAATCCTAAACCAAACGTTGCAGGTGGTTATTTCTTCATGCGCAGCAGTCAACGCGGCACTCTCTAGCTGCCAAGAGCACTTTTTACTATGCGCACCCAACCAGAGTGACGGGAGGAGCACATTTCAGAAAAGGTGCTCAGCTCGTCGAGAAAATACGATTTAAGCAATAAAATTAAAAATGCACCTAAAACCTAAACCAAACGCTCCAGATGGTCATTTCTTCATGCGCAGTGGTCAACGCGGCACTCTCTAGCTGCCAAGAGCACTTTTTACTATGCGCACCCAACCAGAGTGACGGGAGGAGCACATTTCAGAAAACGTGCTCAGCTCGTCGAGAAAATGCGATTTAAGCAATAAAATTAAAAATGCACCCAAAACCTAAACCAAACGTTGCAGATGGTCATTTCTTCATGCGCAGTGGTCAACGCGGCACTCTCTCGCTGCCAAGAGCACTTTTTACTATGCGCACCCAACAAGAGTGACGGGAGGAGCACATTTCAGAAAACGTGCTCAGCTCGTCGACAAAATGCGATTTAAGCAATAAAATTAAAAATGCACCCAAAACCTAAACCAAACGTTGCAGATGGTCATTGCTTCATGCGCAGTGGTCAACGCGGCAATCTCTAGCTGCCAAGAGCACTTTTTACTATGCGCACCCAACCAGAGTGACGGGAGGAGCACATTTCAGAAAACGTGCTCAGCTCGACGAGAAAATGCAATTTAAGCAATAAAATTAAAAATGCACCCAAAACCTAAACCAAACGTTGCAGGTGGTTATTTCTTCATGCACAGTGGTCAACGCGGCACTCTCTAGCTGCCAAGAGCACTTTTTACTATGCGCACCCAACCAGAGTGACGGGAGGAGCACATTTCAGAAAACGTGCTCAGCTCGTCGAGAAAATGCGATTTAAGCAATAAAATTAAAAATGCACCTAAAACCTAAACCAAACGTTGCAGGTGGTTATTTCTTTATGCGCAATGGTCAACGCGGCACTCTCTAGCTGCCAAGAGCACTTTTTATCATGCGCACCCAACCAGAGTGACGGGAGGAGCACATTTCAGAAAACGTGCTCAGCTCGTCGAGAAAATGCGATTTAAGCAATACAATTAAAAATGCACCTAAAACCTAAACCAAACGTTGCAGATGGTCATTTCTTCATGCGCAGTGGTCAGCGTGGCACTCTCTAGCTGCCAAGAGCACTTTTGACTATGCGCACCCAACCAGAGTGACGGGAGGAGCACATTTCAGAAAACGTGCTCAGCTCGTCGAGAAAATGCGATTTAAGCAATAAAATTAAAAATGCACCTAAAACCTAAACCAAACGTTGCAGGTGGTTATTTCTTCATGCGCAGTGGTCAACGCGGCACTCTCTAGCTGCCAAGAGCACTTTTTACTATGCGCACCCAACCAGAGTGACGGGAGGAGCACATTTCAGAAAACGTGCTCAGCTCGTCGAGAAAATGCGATTTAAGCAATAAAATTAAAAATGCACCCAAAACCTAAACCAAACGTTGCAGATGGTCATTTCTTCATGCGCAGTGGTCAACGCGGCACTCTTTAGCTGCCAAGAGCACTTTTTACTATGCACACCCAACCAGAGTGACGGGAGGAGCACATTTCAGAAAACGTGCTCAGCTCGTCGAGAAAATGCGATTTAAGCAATAAAATTAAAAATGCACCTAAAACCTAAACCGAACGTTGGGGGTGGTTATTTCTTCATGTGCAGCAGTCAACGCGGCACTCTCTAGCTGCCAAGAGCACTTTTTACTATGCGCACCCGACCAGAGTGACGGGAGGGGCACATTTCATAAAACGTGCTCAGCTCGTCGAGGAAATGCGATTTAAGCAATAAAATTAAAAATGCACCTAAAACCTAAACCAAACGTTGCAGGTGGTTATTTCTTCATGCGCAATGGTCAACGCGGCACTCTCTAGCTGCCAAGAGCACTTTTTACTATGCGCACCCAACCAGAGTGACGGGAGGAGCACATTTCAGAAAACGTGCTCAGCTCGTCGAGAAAATGCGATTAAAGCAATAAAATTAAAAATGCACCTAAAACCTAAACCAAACGTTGCAGATGGTCATTTCTTCATGCGCAGTGGTCAACGCGGCACTCTCTAGCTGCCAAGAGCACTTTTTACTATGCACACCCAACCAGAGTGACGGGAGGAGCACATTTCTGAAAACGTGCTCAGCTCGACGAGAAAATGCGATTTAAGCAATAAAATTAAAAATGCACCCAAAACCTAAAACAAACGTTGCAGGTGGTTATTTCTTCATGCACAGTGGTCAACGCGGCACTCTCTAGCTGCCAAGAGCACTTTTTACTATGCGCACCCAACCAGAGTGACGGGAGGAGCACATTTCAGAAAACGTGCTCAGCTCGTCGAGAAAATGCGATTTAAGCAATAAAATTAAAAATGCACCCAAAACCTAAACCAAACGTTGGGGGTGGTTATTTCTTCATGTGCAGCAGTCAACGCGGCACTCTCTAGCTGCCAAGAGCACTTTTTACTATGCGCACCCAACCAGAGTGACGGGAGGAGCACATTTCAGAAAACGTGCTCAGCTCGTCGAGAAAATGCGATTTAAGCAATAAAATTAAAAATGCACCTAAAACCTAAACCAAACGTTGCAGGTGGTTATTTCTTCATGCGCAGTGGTAAACGCGGCACTCTCTAGCTGCCAAGAGCACTTTTTACTATGCGCACCCAACCAGAGTGACGGGAAGAGCACATTTTAGAAAACGTGCTCAGCTCGTCGAGAAAATTCGATTTAAGCAATAAAATTAAAAATGCACCTAAAACCTAAACCAAACGTTGCAGATGGTCATTTCTTCATGCGCAGTGGTCAACGCGGCACTCTCTAGCTGCCAAGAGCACTTTTTACTATGCGCACCCAACCAGAGTGACGGGAGGAGCACATTTCAGAAAACATGCTCAGCTCGTCGAGAAAATGCGATTTAAGCAATAAAATTAAAAATGCACCTAAAACCTAAACCAAACGTTGCAGGTGGTTATTTCTTCATGCGCAGTGGTCAACGCGGCACTCTCTAGCTGCCAAGAGCACTTTTTACTATGCGCAACTAACCAGAGTGACGGGAGGAGCACATTTCAGAAAACGTGCTCAGCTCGTCGAGAAAATGCGATTTAAGCAATAAAATTAAAAATGCACCTAAAACCTAAACCAAACGTTGCAGGTGGTTATTTCTTCATGCGCAGTGGTCAACGCGGCACTCTCTAGCTGCCAAGAGCACTTTTTACTATGCGCACCCAACCAGAGTGACGGGAGGAGCACATTTCAGAAAACGTGCTCAGCTCGTCGAGAAAATGCGATTTAAGCAATAAAATTAAAAATGCACCAAAACCTAAACCAAACGTTGGGGGTGGTTATTTCTTCATGTGCAGCAGTCAACGCGGCAGTCTCTAGCTGCCAAGAGCACTTTTTACTATGTGCACCCAACCAGAGTGACGGGAGGAGCACATTTCAGAAAACGTGCTCAGCTCATCGAGAAAATGCGATTTAAGCAATAAAATTAAAAATGCACCTAAAACCTAAACCAAACGTTGGGGGTTGTTATTTCTTCATGTGCAGCGGTCAACGCTGCACTCTCTAGCTGCCAAGAGCACTTTTTACTATGCGCACCCAACAAGAGTGACGGGAGGAGCACATTTCAGAAAACGTGCTCAGCTCGTCGAGAAAATGCGATTTAAGCAATAAAATTAAAATGCACCTAAAACCTAAACCAAACGTTGCAGGTGGTTATTTCTTCATGCGCACTGGTCAACGCGGCACTCTCTAGCTGCCAAGAGCACTTTTTACTATGCGCACCCAACCAGAGTGACGGGAGGAGCACATTTCAGAAAACGTGCTCAGCTCGTCGAGAAAATGCGATTAAAGCAATAAAATTAAAAATGCACCTAAAACCTAAACCAAACGTTTCAGATGGTCATTTCTTCATGTCACGTGCTGGTGCCACCGGCGACAGGACCACGCCCCCCTGTCAATGGAATCGCCGTCACCTGCCACGGGCTCATGGACAGCACTATATCAGCGCCGCCAGCGCAGACCTGAGTGTCAGTCTGTCCCTTGATGCTGCTTTGCTCATCAGTCCCGAAGATACGGACTCGCTTGACTACTTGGAACCCCCGCAGAATCGTTTGTCCTCTCCAGCCCGATCGCCGCTCCAGCGCCCGCTGTTCCCATCATCCCCTTCTCCAATAAAGTCCGTCGCTACGCACTTGGCTGTACTGTCCGTTCCCTTACACTTCATGCGCAGTGGTCAACGCGGCACTCTCTAGCTGCCAAAAGCACCTTTTACTATGCGCACCCAACCAGAGTGACGGGAGGAGCACATTTCAGAAAACATGCTCAGCTCGTCGAGAAAATGCGATTTAAGCAGAAAAATAAAAAATGCACCTAAAACCTAAACCAAACGTTGCAGATGGTCATTTCTTCATGCGCAGTGGTCAACGCGGCACTCTCTAGCTGCCAAGAGCACTTTTTACTATGCGCACCCAACCAGAGTGACGGGAGGAGCACATTTCAGAAAACGTGCTCAGCTCGTCGAGAAAATGCGATTTAAGCAATAAAATTAAAAATGCACCCAAAACCTAAACCAAACGTTGCAGATGGTCATTTCTTCATGCGCAGTGGTCAACGCGGCACTCTTTAGCTGCCAAGAGCACTTTTTACTATGCACACCCAACCAGAGTGACGGGAGGAGCACATTTCTGAAAACGTGCTCAGCTCGACGAGAAAATGCGATTTAAGCAATAAAATTAAAAATGCACCCAAAACCTAAAACAAACGTTGCACGTGGTTATTTCTTCATGCGCAGTGGTCAACGCGGCACTCTCTAGCTGCCAAGAGCACTTTTTACTATGCGCACCCAACCAGAGTGACGAGAGGAGCACATTTCAGAAAACGTGCTCAGCTCGTCGAGAAAATGCGATTTAAGCAATAAAATTAAAAATGCACCTAAAACCTAAATCAAACGTTGCGGGTGGTTATTTCTTCATGCGCAGTGGTCAACGCGGCACTCTCTAGCTGCCAAGAGCACTTTTTACTATGCGCACCCAACCAGAGTGACGGGAGGAGCACATTTCAGTAAACGTGCTCAGCTCGTCGAGAAAATGTGATTTAAGCAATAAAATTAAAAATGCACCCAAAACCTAAACCAAACGTTGCAGGTGGTTATTTCTTCATGCGCAGAGGTCAACGCGGCACTCTCTAGCTGCCAAGATCACTTTTTACTATGCGCACCCAACCAGAGTGACGGGAGGAGCACATTTCAGAAAACGTGCTCAGCTCGTCGAGAAAATGCGATTTAAGCAATAGAATTAAAAATGCACCTAAAACCTAAACCAAACGTTGCGGGTGGTTATTTCTTCATGCGCAGTGGTCAACGCGGCACTCTCTAGCTGCCAAGAGCACTTTTTACTATGCGCACCCAACCAGAGTGACGGGAGGAGCACATTTCAGAAAACGTGCTCAGCTCGTCGAGAAAATGCGATTAAGGCAATAAAATTAAAAATGCACCTAAAACCTAAACCAAACGTTGCAGGTGGTTATTTCTTCATGCGCAGCAGTCAACGCGGCACTCTCTAGCTGCCAAGAGCACTTTTTACTATGCGCACCCAACCAGAGTGACGGGAGGAGCACATTTCAGAAAACATGCTCAGCTCGTCGAGAAAATGCGATTTAACCAATAAAATTAAAAATGCACCTAAAACCTAAACCAAACGTTGCAGATGGTCATTTCTTCATGCGCAGTGGTCAACGCGGCACTCTCTAGCTGCCAAGAGCACTTTTTACTATGCGCACCCAACCAGAGTGACGGGAGGAGCACATTTCAGAAAACGTGCTCAGCTCGTCCAGAAAATGCGATTTAAGCAATAAAATTAAAAATGCACCCAAAACCTAAACCAAAGGTTGCAGGTGGTTATTTCTTCATGCGCAGTGGTCAACGCGGCACTCTCTAGCTGCCAAGAGCACTTTTTACTATGCGCACCCAACCAGAGTGACGGGAGGAGCACATTTCAGAAAACGTGCTCAGCTCGTCGAGAAAATGCGATTTAAGCAATAAAATTAAAAATGCACCCAAAACCTAAACCAAACGTTGCAGATGGTCATTTCTTCATGCGCAGTGGTCAACGCGGAACTCTCTAGCTGCCAAGAGCACTTTTTACTATGCGCACCCTACCAGAGTGACGGGAGGAGCACATTTCAGAAAACGTGCTCAGCTCGTCGAGAAAATGCGATTTAAGCAATAAAATTAAAAATGCACCTAAAACCTAAACCAAACGTTGCAGATGGTCATTT